>NC_083778.1:22837964-22850464 GCF_963514075.1 Conger conger | reverse complement strand
TCACACAGACCCACACAATCACACAGACCCACACAATCACACAGACCCACACAATCACACAGACCCACACAATCACACAGACCCACACAATCACACAGACCCACACAATCACCACAGACCCACACAATCACACAAACCCACACAATCACCACTACCAACAACCTCCTCAACATCACAATCACACAGACCCACACAATCACACAGACCCACACAATCACACAGACCCACACAATCACACAGACCCACACAATCACACAGACCCACACAATCACCACTACCAACAACCTCCTCAACATCACAATCACACAGACCCACACAATCACCACTACCAACAACCTCCTCAACATCACAATCACACAGACCCACACAATCACCACTACCAACAACCTCCTCAACATCACAATCACACAGACCCACACAATCACCACTACCAACAACCTCCTCAACATCACAATCACACAGACCCACACAATCACCACTACCAACAACCTCCTCAACATCAAAACCAGCACCATCCGCTAGTTTACTCGCCTGTATCAGATCGCTGATAAATGAGGTCACACAGGTATTTTAGTTTGTTTTAGGAGCAGTCACACGAAACCAGCGTTCGCGTCTTTTTATTTGATTCATTATTTTGATCTCCTCGCACTTTCCCCTGCATTTCAGCAGACTCTTTGAGACGGAGAGAAATGCAAACGGCTCTCAGCAAATAAAGACATCGCCCGTGATCCAATCCCTCAGTCAGTCGGTATTTCATTAAGTCTGACACACTCCACTAAGAGACAGAGAGAAACAGAACAAACAGAAGCCAGCCTGAACATCTCCACCCAGAGAGCTTCTTCATAACGTTCACAGGGGTAGGATAGGAAGGACATGGTACTGCTCACATGAATATGAATATGAATATCTCCTGCCTTCTTTGTGAATCACACTTGGGCTGCCTGAGAAACTGACATATTTTTAAAAACCTTATAATATTAAAAATACGCAATATTCACAATGGCGCAGAGCAGGGCTGCTCAATTACAGTGGCATGTGTGCATACTTGTGGAATGTCACATTCATGCATCATTAATTCATCTGGTGGCACTTCAGAATTATATCTGTAACATAAATACACAGTTGAAGTAAAAACAAGCAGTTTGGATGCTTCTGAAGTCAAGCGTGAGACCTCCCTCCCCAGATAAAAAAGACGCATTCTCACAATGTTGCCGCCATGTAGTGGCAATGTTATAACATTGATGAAACATTCCAGTAACATTGTGAGAACATCCTGTGTGTAAAAGGATGGCAGTATTTCACGGGCGATGAGGACAGCTGTAGCTCTGATTAAAACGCTTGTTTCCCTGCTACACTGTCACTGCTGGTCTCTGGTCAGGGCTCAGAGTCGATCTCTGATCAGAGCAGATCAGGGCCGCTAGTCGATCTCTGATCAGAGCAGATCAGGGCCGCTAGTGGATCTCTGATCAGAGCAGATCAGGGCCGCTAGTCGATCGCTGATCAGAGCAGATCAGGGCCGCTAGTCGATCTCTGATCAGAGCAGATCAGGGCCGCTAGTGGATCTCTGATCCAGGGCAGGTTAGGGTCTGTGATTGGGCGGTGCTGGTCGATGGCGGGCGGAGAAAGTGGCGGTGCTTAGCGTAGCGACGTAGCGCAGCAGGACTGCAGAGTGTCACCACACCACAGTGAGGGGGGGCGCCATGGCGACAGACACTCAGCAAACACCACCCTGCAAACGAGCGGCAGTCTGAGAGAGGTCAGATAATTATAGCTAATTACAGTTCATTAGAGGCCAGACCACTCACACACTCACACACTCACACACTCACACACTCACACACTCACACACTCACACACTCACACACTCACACACACACACACACACACACACACACACTCACACACTCACACACTCACACACTCACACACTCACACACTCACACACACACACACACACACTCACACACTCACACACTCACACACTCACACACTCACACACACTCACACACACTCACACACACTCACACACACTCACACACACTCACACTCACACACACTCACACACACTCACACACACTCACACACACTCACACACACTCACACACTCACACACACTCACACACACTCACACACACTCACACTCACACACACACTCACACACACACACACACACAGGAGCCAGACGATGTGTCCGTGTGTGTGTGTGTGTGTGTGTGTGTGTGTGCGCGGTGAGTGTGTGTGAGTGTGTGTGTGAGTGTGTGTGAGTGTGTGTGAGTGTGTGTGTGTGAGTATGTGTGAGTGTGTGTGAGTGTGTGTGTGTGCGCTGAGTGTGTGTGTGTGAGGGTGAGTGTGAGTGTGTGTGTGTGTGTGTGTGTGAGTGAACAAGCCCTCGCTGCATCCACACCAGGCCTGGATCCACAGAAGGGGAGGGGTGGCAGCCAATCAGGAGAGGGACTCTTAGAATGGCCAATCAGGAGGTCCTTGGAATAGCCGTGGCTAATTTGGGGAGAGCCGTTCTGCAGACTCACTCCAGTGACGTTCCATAGAGTTACTCTGGGCACCTGACTGCCCTGTTCTAATGCTCACTGGGACAGGAGAGATTTAACACCACTATAAAACCCCCACAGTTTGGTTTCTCAGCTCAGAGATCAGTGCGTGTGATTGGGTATCTGGGCCCTGTCAGAGATGGGGATTCTAAAATAGCTCAAAGCGATGACATCCAGCAGAACTGAGCATTTCAGTCTCATTGGTCCGACACACACACACACACACACACACACACACACACACACACACACACACACACACACACACACACACTAACACACACACACACACACACACACACACACACACACACACACACTGACCAGTGAAAACCCCAAAGCAAGCGTGTGAACACACACAGCAGCCACAGAAAAATGCAAACACACCCGTTTACAAGGTAACCCAGCGTGGCGCGATAGAAAACAAACTCCGTCTCAGTTACACAGCTGAACGCCTCGCAACAATTACCCCACATCACAGAGCGCAAAGTTACCTTTAACGAGGTTTACACAACAGAGCGCAAAGTTACCTCACAGTGTCGCTGCCATGTAGTGGAAATGTTATAACATTAACAAAAATTCCACTAACATTGTGAGAACATAGCTGGAACAGTTCCTTTCAGAGATACTCCCATTACTTCCACTGGGGAGGGAAGGGGTTTGAAACAGACTGGGGAGGGAAGGGGTTTGAAACAGACTGGGGAGGGCGGTGGTTTTTTGGGGGGGGGTTTCACGGTGTCCCCAGGGGCCGGTAAATTCACTGCAACAGCTGCAGGTCTCCCCCCCCCCCAATCCCACCGCCATTTTACAAACCATCTCACCGGCAAACAGAACAAAAGAAAGAAGAGAATTATAAAGGTAACGCTCTTTAACGCAGGGCCATGCGCCGGAGCTCCTGCAGGCTGAGTGTAACTCCTGTAGGCTGAGTGTAACTCCTGTAGGCTGAGTGTAACTCCTGCAGGCTGAGTGTAACTCCTGTAGGCTGAGTGTAACTCCTGTAGGCTGAGTGTAACTCCTGTAGGCTGAGTGTAACTCCTGCAGAGTGTAACTCCTGTAGGCTGAGTGTAACTCCTGCAGGCTGAGTGTAACTCCTGCAGAGTGTAACTCCTGTAGGCTGAGTGTAACTCCTGTAGGCTGAGTGTAACTCCTGCAGAGTGTAACCCCTGTAGGCTGAGAGTAACTCATTGTAAGCTCCATCAGCTCCATCAGCTCAGTACCGGGCTGGACGCTGGACTCTGGGTTATTTCCTCCATTATGGGAGGAACGCTGTTATTAACAGCGACAATGGTGCTGGCTCAGCTGCTGAAGGGCAGGAGAGTGGCCCTCTCTCCCCACGGGCACATCTACAAGGAGTGTTTATTCTGGGAAATGTGCTCTTTTGGCAACAATAAAGTAAAATAAAATAAATAAATAGAGCACATTTATTTATTCGCCAACTGCTTATTTGCGGCAGAGCATTGGCCATCTGGCATTCCTGCTACAGGCCCCCGGCGACCTCCTCCACACCTCCACACCTCCACCCAGCTCCTCCCACCTCCTCCTAACCCAATCAGCCCAGCAGGGGGTCAGAGGCGGGGGGAGGAGGTGCTGAGGCAGCCACAGGAGGAGGGGCCAGCCTCCTGCACCCTGCAGAGAAGGCCTCCCATCTCCACAACCGGGGCTGCAGACACTGTAAACAAACAGGCCCCGTTCCAAGCCTGGGACTTGCCTGAACAGCTCCCCCCAGCGTGTGGAGCACAGACACGGGCCGAGACCCAGGCGAGGGAGCAGGCGATGACAACACCACCGTAGGCCTGTGTCGCACACACTTGCTGAAACAGCTTGCAGGAGTACAGTCCCACGGTGCATTACGTGTGCAGCTGCTGCAGGCAGAATGAAATAACGAACAGTAACTGTGTCTGTCTGACGGGCGCGGTGTGGGAGGAGGTGGCAGGAGCCGTCTCTGCTCTTTTTACCCAGGGTGCACTGGGAGAAGGCAGCTCAGCCGTATGGGCAGAATAACCTCATATAACACATATCAGTGGCTCACCAGGTCAGTGGGCTGCCAAACACTCCAAAAGTCAACGCGCCAGAACTGCGGAGAAAGTGTGTGTGTGCGCTGAACTACACATGCACAGCCTCACACACACACACACACACACACACACACACACACACACACACACACTCACACACACACACACACACACACACACACACACACACACTCTCACACACACACACACACACACACACACACACACACTCACACTCACACTCACACTCACACTCACACTCACACTCACACTCACACTCACACACTCACACACACACACACACACACACACACACACACACACACACACACACACACACACACACACACACACACACACACACACACACTCACACACACACACACACACACACACACACACACACACTCACACACACACACACACACACACACACACACACACACACACACACACACACACACACACACACACTCACACACACACACACACACACACACACACACACCGCCGACAGGCTGCTTTTCACTCAACATAAAACCGCGTCTGGCGAAGCCAGGGGCCCGTACGACGATTCTCAGAGACACTGTAACAACCGACCCCGCCCGACCGCCAGAGAGCCGTAACAACCGACCCCGCCCGACCGCCAGAGAGCCGTAACAACCGACCCCGCCCGACCGCCAGAGAGCCGTAACAACCGACCCCGCCCGACCGCCAGAGAGCCGTAACAACCGACCCTGCCTGACCGTCAGAGGGCCCCACACCCCACGCCCCACACCCGCCGGAACACGGAGAGCATACACGGAGGGAGCTGTCGGTGGTTTATTTGTTAATTACAGGTAATTAATTAACTGTAACCCAAATCAATTAAATAAAACCATAGGGTGGCTATATTATTTTCAAATCCACCAGCAATTGTGTGTGTGTGTGTAAACCAAGAACAAATTTGACAGCAAACTTTTAATTTGAAAGATAATTCTTATAGAATGAGAACCATTCCTCAAGAGACTGCAAACTTTTAATTTGAAAAAATAAATCTCTTAGAAGCACAGCTTCACCGGCTTCACCGCTCCCTCGCCCTCTGTGCACACGGGTAGAGCGCCGTTCCCAAAAGACCAAACTTACGCCAAAACAAAAGTCCGTTCCCCTCCTCTCTGCTTTTAGCAGCAGGGTCTGCAGTGCGATCTGGGGGCGGCGCAGCGGGTCATGTGACCAGGTGGGCGGGGCTCAGAAGCAGCAGGGCCCAGTCCTGCACTGCATGAGTACTATTTTTATCTAAAAATATAAAAAGTACACTTTCTCCTCCGAGGAGAAAAATATTCCTGGTTCTCAGATAAGCAAAGCAAGAGATGGCTCATTTAAAGATTTAGTTTCCCTAATAAAAGCATTTGCTTTTAATTCCGGTGAAATTCTCATGAACAGCATCACACCAGCACACCTATACGGCTGACTGTACACACAAAAGCAGAGCCAGCGTAAAAACAACAATCAATCTCTCCCTCTCTCCCTCTCTCCCTCTCTCCCTCTCTCCCTCACTCCCTCACTCCCTCACTCCCTCACTCCCTCACTCTCCCTCTCTCCCTCTCTCCCTCTCTCCCTCTCTCTCCCTCTCCCACTCCCTCACTCTCCCTCCCTCACTCACTCACTCTCCCTCTCCCTCCCTCTCTGTGACCTTGGCATGGGACCCACATTAAAGCGGCACTTGTTTCCCCCCGGTCCTCATTATGAGGTGCACAGGCGTGTGATGGCAGAGGGACAGACTCGCCGCGCTCCGTGGGCCCTGGAGCGGGGACTAACGCCCCCCCCAAATATTTAATACAACCCTTATATCAGAGGACAAGCTGATATGGCCTGCTAGAACCTCAGAGATTGAGATTTCTGGAGACATTTTCTAAATTGTATTAAGATATATATTAAACATTCCACATCAATATGGTGGATTCCCCAAAAACACAAAAACACAAGTACAATGGTATGAACTGCAGAGGTGAAATGACAACCATACCTACAGTACATGGACTGTGTGAATGGACTGTGTTTGATGCTGATTATTACACCATCACCGATGTTGTCACAGTGCTAAACGGGGTGATGCACATTGCTTTAGCTTCTGGAGCAGGGACTGCACTTCAGCAAGTACAGCGAAGGACCATACGCAAGGCCACACAGTCTGAGTGAAGCCAGAGAGCCCTGCTTATAAAAGCCAGCGCTCCAGTCCTGAACTCCACGCCCGGCAGGGTATGGACCCAGCACTCTTTACACTGGGCCAGTACGGGGCTGTAGCTCTGAATACTGAGTGACGGTGAGATTGTTTAAGGAGCGGAGGTATTTTCTCTGCGGGAGACTGAAATAACACAGCTCTTGTTTGTGCCCGTATTCTCGGGTGCGGTAGTTCTGGAGATGTGAAACTTGGCAGAACGCCCAGTTACCCAGACCACGGCAGGAGCACTCTGCCTCAGTTTAGTCATGGATTCAAAAAATTTAAAATTTAAAATAAAACGTACCATACAGTCAATCAGGCTATAGTAAGCGACTAGGGGCGGCATGTAGTGTAGTGGTTAAGGCCTGTAGCGTAGTGGTTAAGGCCTGTAGCGTAGTGGTTAAGGCCTGTAGCGTAGTGGTTAAGGCCTGTAGCGTAGTGGTTAAGGCCTGTAGCGTAGTGGTTAAGGCCTGTAGTGTAGTGGTTAAGGCCTGTAGCGTAGTGGTTAAGGCCTGTAGCGTAGTGGTTAAGGCCTGTAGCGTAGTGGTTAAGGCCTGTAGCGTAGTGGTTAAGGCCTGTAGCGTAGTGGTTAAGGCCTGTAGCGTAGTGGTTAAGGCCTGTAGCGTAGTGGTGGCCTGTAGCGTAGTGGTTAAGGCCTGTAGCGTAGTGGTTAAGGCCTGTAGCGTAGTGGTTAAGGCCTGTAGCGTAGTGGTGGCCTGTAGCTTAGTGGTTAAGGCCTGTAGTGTAGTGGTTAAGGCCTGTAGCGTAGTGGTTAAGGCCTGTAGCGTAGTGGTTAAGGCCTGTAGCGTAGTGGTTAAGGCCTGTAGTGTAGTGGTTAAGGCCTGTAGCGTAGTGGTTAAGGCCTGTAGCGTAGTGGTTGAGGCCTGTAGCGTAGTGGTTAAGGCCTGTAGCGTAGTGGTTAAGGCCTGTAGCGTAGTGGTGGCCTGTAGCGTAGTGGTTAAGGCCTGTAGCGTAGTGGTTAAGGTAAATGACTGGGACGCGCAAGGCCACAATAAGATCTGCACAGCTGTTGGGTCCTTAACCCTGCATTGCTCCAGGGGAGGATTGTCTCCTGCTTAATCTAAACTGTACGTCGCTCTAGATAAGAGATACTGCCAAATGCCAATAATGTAATGTAATGACTATGTTAACCAATGTTGTCTGAAATAAATACTTGTAAAGAAATCGGTGGTATAAAGAAAGAAAAAGTCTTAAGACAAACTCTGAACGCAATGGAAATGTGTGTTAATCTCAGGACAGAGCCAACCTCCTGAACAATGTAAATGTTCTCGTACAGGACACTACTGTCGTGTCGTTAGTTCAGTCATTATCCAGAGGTATGGATAAAAATACACGGTAAAATGCCTGGTGTCGTCGAGTGCATATCAGTCCAGCTGAACATTTTACTGTGTACCTCAAATCTAAGTAAGCGGTGTAAGTAGCCCTATTGTCTGAGAGAACATTATGTAATGTGCTGCTTTATTTAGAAAAGCTCATGATATTCCTCTGTTGAGTGAGAGGATATGGCACTGAATCTGCTCCCCTAAAAATAAAGGTCTCATCTCCTCGGCTCCTCGTTTCCTGCTCTTTAAGCATCACAGTGCTCATAAGAGATGAGTGTGCACGTGTGTGTGCGTGTGTGTGTGAGCGTGTGTGTGCGTGTGTGCGTGTGAGCGTGTGTGTGCGTGTGTGCGTGTGTGCGTGTGTGCATGTGTGCATGTGTGCATGTGTGCATGTGTGTGAGCGTGTGTGTGAGCGTGTGTGTGAGTGTGAGTGAGTGTGTGAGTGTGTGAGTGTGTGTGTGTGTGTGTGTGTGTGTGTGTGTGTGTCCCTGGCAGGCAGGAGTCTATTTACAGTGAGTCACCTCTCTGTTTCCCCGCGCTGTTTAAAGCGTAGTGCCTCTATTAATAGGAGCACCGCCTGATCTCCCGTTAGAGAGAGAGCACCAACCCTGCCATCTACTGCCTACCCAGCCACAGAGAGAGAGCACCAACCCTGCCATCTACTGCCAGCCCAGCCACAGAGAGAGAGCACCAACCCTGCCATCTACTGTCTACCCAGCCACAGAGAGAGAGCACCAACCCTGCCATCTACTGTCTGCCCAGCCACAGAGAGAGAGCACCAACCCTGTCATCTACTGTCTACCCAGCCACAGAGAGAGAGCACCAACCCTGTCATCTACTGTCTACCCAGCCACAGAGAGAGAGCACCAACCCTGTCATCTACTGTCTACCCAGCCACAGAGAGAGAGCACCAACCCTGTCATCTACTGTCTACCCAGCCACAGAGAGAGAGCACCAACCCTGTCATCTACTGTCTACCCAGCCACAGAGAGAGAGCACCAACCCTGTCATCTACTGTCTACCCAGCCACAGAGAGAGAGCACCAACCCTGCCATATACTGTCTACCCAGCCACAGAGAGAGAGCACCAACCCTGCCATCTACTGTCTACCCAGCCACAGAGCGAGAGCACCAACCCTGCCATCTACTGTCTACCCAGCCACAGAGAGAGAGCACCAACCCTGCCATCTACTGTCTACCTAGCCACAGAGAGAGAGCACAAACCCTGCCATCTAATGCCAGCCCAGCCACAGAGAGAGAGCACCAACCCTGCCATCTACTGTCTACCCAGCCACAGAGAGAGAGCACCAACCCTGCCATCTACTGCCAGCCCAGCCACAGAGAGAGAGCACAAACCCTGCCATCTAATGCCAGCCCAGCCACAGAGAGAGAGCACCAACCCTGCCATCTACTGTCTGCCCAGCCACAGAGAGAGAGCACCAACCCTGCCATCTACTGTCTACCCAGCCACAGAGAGAGAGCACCAACCCTGCCATCTACTGCCAGCCCAGCCACAGAGAGAGAGCACCAACCCTGCCATCTACTGCCAGCCCAGCCACAGAGAGAGAGCGGTTTTGGGGTTTTGGGGTTCTCAGTGAAGAACACACTCCTCCACTGGCAGCAGCCCCCTGTAACCTCAGCCTGCACACGTCAGCAGTGTGAGCTGCGGTCCGGGTCTGACCCGAGTCCGATCCCTGAGGACTTGGCCTGGTCAACATTCCCACTTACATGCACAGCACCGGCGGGAATGAGCGGGCAGTGTGAATAACCTGGTTCACCCTGGAGCTGGAGTGAGCAGTGTTGGGTTTACACAAAGGTCAAAGGTCAACATCGGGCGGAGACATCGTTCGTCCACCAGCCCGTAGCACCAATGTGTGAATTCAAGTTCGTTTCGAAATATACAAAAATACAGTTGTTGCCTGAAGTGGCAGGTTATTCCCGATGAAAACACACTCACAGCTAAATCCTTCATCACTTCATGCAAACATTCAACTAGAGCTCTAAGAAATGGATATTGACAAAGAACAACCAAGAGCTGTTTTAACTTTAGAAGTGTAGATGATAAAACAGCCTTGGCAGAGAGAGAGAGGAGCTCCACCACTGAGCTCTATTCAGTGACTGTGATGCAACAATTCACACACTCCTCACTACAAGAGCCAGGCAGAGTACACTATTGTACTCCATTTCCCATCAGACCCTGCTCCAGCTATCCCACAATGCCCAGGACAGAAGCGCAGTTTGCCGTGATTTATTCCCATGCCGTCATGCCTGTTGCTGGAGCGCTATCTCTGGTGGCTAACAGTGTTAGCATAGCAGTGACAGCCGTTACACAAGCTGCGTCTGTAACCCACAGACAACAGTTACACACACTGTGTCTGTAACCCACAAACAGCAGTTACACACGCTGCGTCTGTAACCCACAGACAGCAGTTAAACACGCTGCGTCTGTAACCCACAGACAGCAGTTACACAAGCTGCGTCTGTAACCCGCAGAACAACAGAAACACGACTAATTACACACAGTGTGTGCCTCCCCCAGTACTAAGCAAATAATACTCATAGAACATAAAATTATCTTTTGTAGGTAGCTGCATGAACAGGCCAGTTTATGTTCATCAAGTACTCACTGGGTTAGGGCTCTGCTCACACTTTTGACTTGTAAACAATAAAGAAATGCTCTTTTTAAAGTGACTTTTAGACTCTTTTTTTTTTTGAGTGAGGGTGGCTTTTGAGGAACTATAATCCTCTTAAACTAGAAAAGCGTTTGTTATCTTGAGTATCTGCAGCCCCCAGCCTGGGGGAGATGGAGAGGAAATCAGATTCTCCAGGACTTTGGGATTAGAGGGAGGGAGAGAGAGAGAGAGGACAGAGAGAGGGAGGGAGAGAGAATAAGAGATCTGGCACTTCATCTCATCTTAACCACCTGATCCCCGTAACACCATATCCACGGACACACACTGTGGCCTTCAGCCAAAAACACACTGAGGGTCTGTGTCTCCTTAAAGGCACTTGGAGGGAGATTCGATGTCTCTACAAAACCTGGAGAAAAGGTTTGTAGGACCATATCATTTTAAGGATTTCAATATTTATATTCGTGGCTTCTTCAGAGTTCAGTCTGCAAAACTTTCTGTGGCGTAAATTTTTCAGCTTTTCCATTAAGCCTCTAATGACCATCAAGCACCAATTAGACGGGCATATAAAACAGAAGAGCACCGATTTCTTAACAGAGCAAGACGCCTGAAAGCTGTGAGATAATGTGATTTACGGACAAGAGACCGAGGAAACCTCCAGATCCAGCGCTGATCCAGCGATAATCCAGCGATACGAAGAGACTGAACGAGCTGTGTGTGTCTGAGCGACCGGATGCTGAGAATCACACAGAGAAATGAAACACAGCTATAGTCTGAGAGCACCTCATTAACTCTGATGGCAGGCGTAGTAGAGTGTGTGTGGGGGGGGGCGCAGGGTGTACTGGGGGGGGGGGGGGGAGCCACGCTAAGACTGATGGGGCTTATTTTAGCACCTTCTGGAGTGCGGTAATGGGAAACAAGATGAGCGTGCACGTGTGTGTGAGACAGTGCGGGTGAGCGTGTATGTGTATGTGTGTGAGAGCATGTGAGTCTGTATGTGTGTGTGAGAGCATATGTGTGTGTGTGTATGTGTGTGTGTGTGTGTGTGTGTGTGTGTATGTGTGTGGATGTGTATGTGTGTATGCGTGTCTGTGTGTGTGAGTGTGAGTGTGAGTGTGTGCGTGTATGTGTATGTGTATGTGTATGTGTATGTGTGTGTGTGTGTGTGTGTGTGTGTGTGAGTAATAAATGGAGGCCCAAGTATCATGTGACACAGTTTCCTTCCAGTCGACTCTCTCCGTTCCTCCCCCCATACAGCTCTGCTTCATCGAGTCTCAGGCTGTTTAGTAAACCAGGACAATTCCCCCAGGGCCCCAGCCCCCGCCCCCCAGCCCAAAGCCAGCCACACTCCTCCACTCCACCCCCCTGTGTACCTGCGTGTCTGGAGGCACCTGCAGCCCTCTAGAGATCCTACAGGCACAATCTTCTCAAAACACGCCCAAAACACGCCCAAAATCACACTCAAAACACGCCCAAAACACGCCATAAATCACACTCAAAACACGCCCAACATCACACTCAAAACACGCCCAAAACACACTCAAAACACACCCAAAATCACACTCAAAACACGCCCAAAATCACACTCAAAACACGCCCAAAACGCGCCAAAAATCACACTCAAAACGTGCTCAAAACACGCCCAAAGAACGCCCAAAATTACTCGGTCAATTCACACCTATGGCACCTTCATCACACTCCCCCTGAGGAAGATGTGTGCGTTAACACGTGTGTATTCTGGACTTGTGGGATTGGCTGCAGACGTGT
>NC_083778.1:22817964-22832964 GCF_963514075.1 Conger conger | reverse complement strand
TCCCGTTTACCTCCACTTAGAAATCTGAGAGCAGAAAAACAACGTCAGTTTAACAGCAGCAAACAGAATGCGTTCTGCGCTAACAACCAGAAGAACCGCCACGATCCACAGGTGGGGACTAACCAATCACACTTCATTAAAATGTAAATGTCTCCAATGAAACTGCAGCCAAGCTCACAGTGCTACAGTAAGCACAATCAGCCTGCCAACTGATCATTGACAATCATCCTTACCCTCGACAGAGACGGCCCTTACTGTAGGACCAAATCTAGGGGGCAAATCTAATCTAATCCTTTTAGAAATGTGCACTACACGGAATGAATATCAAGTTCAACTCCTTTGCAAAGGCGAGACATCACAGACACACAGTGGAGTCCTAAATACTGAAGACCCAGGAAACAAAGACATCAGAAGCAAACCCAAGTGCAAAACGACAAGCCCACACAGTTAAACATGGGAATGCTGAGCGACTTCAGAACACAGAGAGCCCTGTCACTGCTGACAGGGAATAAACACAGATCTGAGATTACACCCCCGTATGTACAATCTACACACAGACGGGTTTCCTATCTGTAAACATACTTCATCAGGGCTCTTCTGGTGAATGGTAAATGGTTGGCATTTATATAGCGCCTTTATCCAAAGCGCTGTACAATTGATGCTTCTCAGACACCTATTCATACACAGACTCACCAACAGCGACTGGCTGTGTATGAACGGTCATGAACTCTAACCTTCCACTGGACAGTCCTGTCACCAACCAGACCCTCCTAACATACAGAAGGAGAAATGTGGGTGTTTACCATCTGGACGCCATAGAGAATCTACGGCATTCTTCCAGTCGGCTTCCTCCGTGTCCTGGTGAACTCAGGTGGGATTCATGTGAAAGCCGCTGAGAGGAGAGAAGGCACTGTGTGCTGTTTGGGTCTCTCTCTGATACCACTCCAGTGTCACATCACTGAAAGAGACGGACCTCCATCTCTCGACAGCACCAGCCCTGGCAGCTCTCCTTCCCAGGTTAAAACTGATCAGAAAGGGGCCCTGGGGCCGGCTGGGCCCCCCAGCTGAACTCACTCACGCCTTCCTGCATCTCTTTTCGATCCTTTATATGATGATATGCGTATGATGACAATATTATGTCCCGCCGTTTTCATTTACACACACGAAACACACCACTCTTTCAGAAAGAAACATTCTGAAGACACCAAAGGAGCTTCGCCGTGCGGAGAGATCCCCACAAAGTTTAGGAGAGGAGCGTCCCCCTCTGTGCTAATGAAGTGTAGCTGCTCCTCCTCTCTCAGGTCTGCCAGGGGCCACAGCTACAGCTGTGCTGAGTCAGCCGTCCGCCACGCTCCCTGGAAACTGCAATGAGCGGCCATCTCCTGCCCAGCCTGACGAGCCACAAGCACCCTCCTCACCACAGGGCCGTAACACGCACACGCACACGCACACGCACACGCACACGCACACGCACACACGCACACATACGCACACACACAGCACGTTCACCACCATCCTCCGTCCCTGGCTCTGTGAAAACATGCAGATAAAAGACGCTTCGCTTCATACGGATTCCCCAAGACTGCCGCCTGAGTAGTACACTACGCTGCAACACTTGAGTCGTACATTTAAAACAAGAGGGATTAACTGTGGAGAAAATAAAGAAACACAATAGATCCCTCTCGCCGGGCGGGGAGATTTATGTACTCACGCGCGCGCGCTGGAAGTGCTGAAGAGAGGCTCTGCTCACGCGCGCGCGCGCTGGAAGTGCTGAAGAGAGGCTCTCCCAGAGGAAGCTGGAGCCACTGCTCTGAAACAGCGCTCTTAATTACAGGGAACTTTAAAGGCCTGGCAGCCGTGATTAAAAGCAGCGCACACAAAAGGACGGAGCGTGGCCTCCAGCCTCAGGAACAAAAGCGGGAGATTTACGGTCCTGGGGGGGCTCCATCACTCTCGGGTGACACGTCCCTGCCCTTTACGTGCCCCGCTCCACCCCCCCCCCCCCCCGGAGCTCAAAGCAGGGCCTGGGGCCCGGAGCTGCCTGGCCGGGCTCCTCACCTGATATCAGGCCTCGTCTCTAACTACAGAGCCAGGCTTTTTCCAGAGTTAGGCCGGAGATCTACCTGAGAGAGGGACTGCCCTGAGAAACACAACCCAGAGAGCCCAAGCTTAGAGACAACACGTGAATTTAACATGTTACTGTTGCTAAGTCATGCCTGGACACACGCGCGCACACGCACACGCGCACACAAATATACACACATACACACGCGCACACAAATATACACACATACACAGACATGCATATATGTAGACACACACACACACACACACACACGCACGCACGCACGCACACACACGGGCACGCACACACGTACAAGCGCGCACACACACACACACACACACACACACACACACACACACACATACATAAAGCAGGGGGCCAAGCAGGTCTGAGTCTTCAGTAAGCGAGAGAGAAAACATCTATAGAATGTACTGTAAACACCAAACACGAATGCATTTTAAATAATTGAATGAATTGGCTGATACTCGCTGTTCTCCTTTAATACATACTTTAACAGGGCCCCTGTGGTTTCTGAAGGAGGCCGGGATCCAGCACAAAGGGGCAGAAAGCAGAAGGTTTCTGCAGAGAAACCTAATTGTGAGAGGAGAATCCAGAGAGCTCTGTAAGTGGTGAGTGTTAAGACTCGTGTCATTATGGCCAAAGTAGAACACATTCAGCTCCATGAAGAAATGTCGCAAAAGTGCTGCTCAGACCATTTACAGAAAATTGCACAAACTCAGACCACTTTAGGCTCTTTTCCTGTTCATTTTAACGCTGTTTCCCCTTCGGTCAACATCCCGCTGTAGAATTGCACATTCGTGCACCGATATAGAAAATGCACATCTGACAGAAATCACATTTTCAGCAAAACATATTTGCAGAGCCTCATCAACAGAAAGAAAACGCTTGACGGGGTGAAAGTATATTTTAGGCGTTCCTGATAAAATGTAAAAGCTGGTGTTTTGGGAAGGAGAGAGACCCAGCTGTCACCAGCCGGAAAAAGCTGAAATATGGCGGCCATGTTGGAATGATCACCCCAGCCGGAGTCGAAAGAGAAAGCCTGGATTACAGTCCTGATCAGGGAGTGTGTGTGTGTGTGTGTGTGTGTGTGTGTGTGTGTGTGGAACGCTAACCCCAGAAACTCCACAAACTAACTGCACTAGCTAACTAACCCCACAAACTCCACACACTAACCCCACAAACTCCACAAGCTAACCGCACAAGCTAACTACCTCACATCACAAGCTAACCTCACAAGCCAACACCACAAGCTAACCTCACAAGCAAACTAATACCACAAGCTAACACCATAAGCTAACTCTACAAGCTAACAAACACCACAAGCTAACTGCACAAATTAATGCAATAAGCTAACGCCACAAGCTAACTCCACAAACTAACACCACAAGCTAACTGCACAAACTAATGCAATAAGCTAACGCCACAAGCTAACTCCACAAACTAACACCACAAGTTAACTCCGATCGGCAGTGTGAACCGGCCTGTGCGACCTGGTCTGTCTCCCCACTCTCCCTGTCTCTCTATACTGCTGTACAATAACGCTGAAAAAGCCCCAGACAATCTCTAAGAAAAAAAGGAAAGGGGATTCACATTAAGAGTGTTATTTCCTCCCTGAAGGAACATTTAAAAGGAAAACAGGGCTGCTCCCTACGTTTCTAAAATGCTCAATCACAGAGCAGAACTAACAATGCAGCACTCGCTGTCTGTCATCTGTGGACTGCAAACCTTCAGAGATGGTAAATGGTAAATGGTTGGCATTTATATAGCACCTTTATCCAAAGCGCTGTACAATTGATGCTTCTCATTCACCCATTCATACACGCACTCACACACAAATGGCGATTGGCTGCCATGCAAGGCCCCGACCAGCTCGTCAAGGAGCAAATGGGGGTTAGGTGTCTTGCTCAGGGACACTTCGACACAGCCTGGGCGGGGGATCGAACCGGCAACCCTCTGACTGCCAGACGACTGTTCTTACTGCCTGAGCCATGTCGCCCCAGAGACATTCTCCTCTTTAAGGCCACAGAGAAACAGCGGAGCGACATTCCACCATAAACGGAATTGTTCCGTTTTGCCAGGTTTTCACGATGTCAGATTAATAATGTCCAAACAGCAGCTTCCTGAAGCTGAACAGGCCCTGGACAGACCTGCCCATGAAGATTAAACAGCATGTCAATCAGACCACTGTCTGGCCCCGCCCACAACCCTGCCTTATATGGTCTAACATGTGTAAGTGTGGCTGTTTGACAGCTACACCACTCCCCTGGAGGTTAACCCTTCAACCCTTCAACCCTTCAACCCTTCAACCCTTCAACCCAAGCTGCCGCTGCAAGCCCGCCCATGCCAGCAGCTACGGGACTCAAACCCAGGCCCCAGCAGACCAGGAGCCATATCACACACCACACACCATATCACACACCACACACCATATCACACACCACACACCATATCACAGACCACACACCATATCACACACCACACACCATATCACAGACCACACACCATATCACACACCACACACCATATCACACACCACACACCATATCACACACCACACACCATATCACAGACCACACACCATATCACACACCACACACCATATCACACACCACACACCATATCACACACCACACACCATATCACACACCACACACCATATCACACACCACACACCATATCACACACCACACACCATATCACACACCACATCACACACCACACACCATAACACAGACCACACACCACACACCACATCACACACCACACACCATATCACACATCACACAGCCATATTACACACCATATTACACACTACAGAGCCATATTACACACCATATTACACACCACCCACCATATTACACACCAGAGTGTAAAACCAGGTTGTCAGTCAGTTCTCTCCCTCGTTCAGCACCAGAAGCACACATCCCTCGAGCCTCCAGAGAGAAAACAATACCACTCAGCACAGTGCACCCAATCACAGCACAGGTTGAAGGTCAGCTCTGCGTTCTACACCAATCAGGAGCGTCCTCCTCGCACTCAGAGCATGAATGGACCCGTCACAAAGCCAGCCGCAGACACGGAGCCCATAAATGGAGCAGGAAGTGGATACTGGAGGTTATATTTGAACAGAGCGGAGGTTCGTCTGTGCCGCACAGGGAGCGTGGACGCGGCGTGTAAACAAACCGTTATCCGCGCTTAGCACACCGGATTAATTGTGCTTAATTACAGCGGCTGGTTGAGCCGATGACCCGGCCTGACCCCTGCGGTCCTGCTCTCCTCAGGTGACCCGGCCTGACCCCTGCGGTCCTGCTCTCCTCAGGTGACCCGGCAAGGCTGCAGGGAGAGGCCCCCCCAAACGCTCACGGGCACGGAACATTCCAGAACATCTCTCCTGACAGGCCGGCCGGAGGGCCCGCTGTTCCCTCCATCCCGACATACACAGAGTTAGACATCTTGGCAGTGGGGCACCAGTAGGGGATCTTTGTGATGGTTTAGCTCTGGTTGTGCAGACATTTCTGAGGCCTATTTCTCACAGGTTTGTATCAGCCTGCTCTGCTCCCAAACACAACGCTATCAGCTCCCAAACACAACGCTATCAGCCTGCTCTGCTCCCAAACACACCGCTATCAGCTCCCAAACACACCGCTATCTGCTCCCAAACACAACGCTATCAGCTCCCAAACACAACGCTATCAGCCTGCTCTGCTCCCAAACACACCGCTATCAGCTCCCAAACACACCGCTATCAGCTCCCAAACACACCGCTATCAGCTCCCAAACACAACGCTATCAGCTCCCAAACACAACGCTATCAGCCTGCTCTGCTCCCAAACACAACGCTATTAGCCTGCTCTGCTCCCAAACACAACGCTATCAGCTCCCAAACACAACGCTATCAGCTCCCAAACACAACGCTATCAGCCTGCTCTGCTCCCAAACACACCGCTATCAGCTCCCAAACACACCGCTATCAGCTCCCAAACACACCGCTATCAGCTCCCAAACACAACGCTATCAGCCTGCTCTGCTCCCAAACACACCGCTATCAGCCTGCTCTGCTCCCAAACACACCACTATCAGCTCCCAAACACAACGCTATCTGCTCCCAAACACACCGCTATCAGCCTGCTCTGCTCCCAAACACACCGCTATCAGCTCCCAGACACACCGCTATCTGCTCCCAAACACAACGCTATCAGCTCCCAAACACAACGCTATCAGCCTGCTCTGCTCCCAAACACACCGCTATCAGCTCCCAAACACACCGCTATCAGCTCCCAAACACAACGCTATCAGCCTGCTCTGCTCCCAAACACACCGCTATCAGCCTGCTCTGCTCCCAAACACAACGCTATCAGCTCCCAAACACAACGCTATCAGCCTGCTCTGCTCCCAAACACACCGCTATCAGCCTGCTCTGCTCCCAAACACAACGCTATTAGCCTGCTCTGCTCCCAAACACACCGCTATCAGCTCCCAAACACAACGCCATCAGCCTGCTCTGCTACACAAACTCTCCACAGACCTTTTTCATTTCTGTCCAATATTTTGTAGCAAATGGCTTCCTGACATGGCTTCTGTTTCCTTAACCTTAACAGCACATTTTACTAATTTTGTCCATTTTATTTAATTAAAAAAACATTTTGTAAACAAACAGGATTTGTGTGGAGATTACGTTTTTCTTTTGCCACTTCTTATCGTAAACTGTAAACAATAACACGTTATTTCCCAACTGCTTTTCATATAATGAAACTACTTGTAAAATACATAGCACATTGGGCCCTTTGTAAAACAATGCATGCCAAAACAAGTCCTAAACAAACTGCAATTTAATGTATAATATCAAATTGGCCTCGCTCGTTTTTGTGAAGCCTTCAGGTTGACGTTTGGGATCAGAAATTACGTCACTGAGCCATTCTGAACGGAGCATCAGGTAATTAAACCGCTCGCGCATTCAGAAGGCCAGAATATAGCACGTGGCTTAGTATCGCCTGTAGACCTCATTATAACTGAACAATTCAGTATAGCAAATAAGCCAGTAGGCTGCAACGCAGCATTTCCCGTTTTTACCCCCAGTGTGCGTAAACATGCAAATAAAGAAATTTAAAGTTGTGCACTTAACACACATTCAACCCTCTCTCCATCTGTCTCCCACGACACACACCATGTTATACATGTGTAAAAATACCTATAGAAACAAAAAAATAAATATATGTAGATAGGTGGATAGATATAAAGAAATTGTTGTTGCTTTTTGATAAGTTGACAGCTATAATCCAATATCAGTGGCTTTTTATTTACAAAATATACAGGAAATCATATAAATGTTGTAGAACACAGGGACTGGGTCTACATACAAATGCAAACGCGCAGGAGAGAGGGGTCATCTTTTTGCTAATAAAAATAACCGAATCCGTTCTATCCCGTGATTAAACATCCCCTGCACTATGCTGACTCGAGTGTTCTCTCGCCCGCTCCCTCTCCATACCTCCCCTCCCCCTCCCCCTCCTCCAAAAACAGCATCAAAGCAATCAAAATGGTAATGTTCGGCATGAATGGGGCCCATCCCCCACCATGAAACTCCGCAGACTTTTCTCCATGTTAGGAGCAAACCAACACCCCTTCCGCACAAAATGGAAGCTTCCACTATCAAACTGGAGTGCTTTACGAAAACACTACAGCAAATACCGTCTAAACACTAACACCGTCGTTAAAATGAGCTGAACTACAAAATCTCAAAGCACACGGCGACCTCCCCCCTGTCATAAAAGTGGATTTATTTAGCATTTGAAACACGTTTCGTTCACGAAGAGGCGAAGGGGCGAGAGAGAAAGCACGGCGCTGTTCCAAGTGCTGAAAACTGCATTCCGAAGGAAACGCGATCGATTAAACTTAAGGAAAGCCAGATGCTTTCATTTTAACAGCACAGAAGGTGGCAAAGGACAGAGCAGAGTGGTTTTGTTTTCGATATTTTCCCAGAATGTGCCATTTCTGTTCCCAGTCGTTGCTTCTGGAACTTTGCAGCGGACTGAGGGCTTGGAGTGAGTGCATTGTGACTTTAAGCTTCCAATGGCATCTGTTCGTGGTGCTGAAAAATAGCTCCCCTGTAGCAAGCGAAAGGACTGAACAATCAACCGATCTGTGCAGTTCGACTGCAAAATAATCTCGCCAAGCATTGTACACGTACACACTGAATTTACATTGTTCTCGCCAGTTGATATTGGACACTGTTTGATGCAGGATTATAAAAAGTGAAAGTATATGGGCGAAGTCAAATCAAATGCTTCCACGTCGTCATGTGACCAAGAAGAAATAATAGGCTACCTCAAGACTATAAAGTAATGAATAAGTGCATTTAAAACGCGAATCCAACATTTTCAGTAGATTAAGCACCGTTTATGCGCGCATACATTTCTGCAGCGTTTAATGGTGAAAAAGTGATCCGCAGATACTTAAAGACCTTTCCTTTAGGACTCTCCAGAAACATGTCGACCTACTCAAAATGGACGCTAAATTTTTCAACATTTCGCGTTACACAACTTCGGAGTGTACTAAACAAAATCACAATTCACGGTAATGACTCCACTAACACAAGCCGTTTACTCGTACGATACAAACCCAAATCGAATACTTTAGAAAGATTTCGCTACATTGCATATTACCCTGGGCATGTCGGTTAAACACAATACCAGCCTACGCCGTGACGTGAAGATCATAGTAACTTAACACAGATTAACATATTTACAAAATCTTACTTGTTTTTCGCTAAGGGCGGTTATTCTTGTTTGCCTTTCGTGTAGTTGTTTCTTAAGCTCTCCATCCTACAATTGAACAAACACACCATCAGTGGTCTATAACAGAGAAACAAGACACCAAGTATAACAACACATTGGCTACTGTTAAAATGAAAAGCGGAATCGTGGCGTTTTCCTGCAAAGTCAGGCTAAGGACAAAGCGGCGGAGCAGTGGCTGAGTTATGGGGGAAATGCGAGAAAAGATGTATGCTGATAAAGTTTTTCACTTACTCCCAATACAACTGCCTCGTTTTAAAGACGACAACCTTACTTTAGAAATATCAATTTACCTGTGGGTCTTGCTTCATCTGTGCAACTAGTTTCTAAACGGAAAAGGGATAAAATAAGAATTACAAAAGTGTTCCAAGTTAGTATGTAAGGAAGGAACAAAGCGGCGAGCATGCACGAGCCCGTTTCTCGTCCCTCATAAATATTCAAGTCTCGTTCAGATCGCTACACTGAATCACCGCATTATTACTCCAAATCCTGGTTTCTCTTTAAGGACGGAGACATTCCCAAACTACTTCAAAAAGTACATTAACAATTTCTCTTCAAACAAGATATTATGTCGTCACCAAACACCAAGGCAAAACATTAAACATCGCCGACTTATTTCCTCCGAATATACGCCGTTCACGTTTGATCTCATCAGATTTTTTTCGCTCTCGCTCTCATTCGCTCAAAAGACCAGTAAGGGTATAATAATCATTTCTTTCATTTACCTGATGACACTGGATTTCAACTTTCAACGCCTCTTGTAGGCCTTGTAGTTCCATTTCCCGACTTCCAAAGCACTTTCCGATTACTTTCGAGGTAATCGAGGCTAAGTTTCCCAAAAATAAAGAATATTTTAAAAAGCGACAATAACAATCGAAAGAAGAACTACTCAGCCTGCAAAGCAAGTTCTTGCTTCTTTACTGGGAACAGGACTCATCACTGACTTTACGCCGGAGAGCAAAGTGCTCTGAAGATAGCGGAAAGATTTCAGCACTTGGACAGATCCACTTCTAAATTAACATGGCGTCGATATATACAATCCGATGGGTCACACTATTCATATTTCGATAATTCTGAGTTGAAAATAGAGGACTATATTTTGTCCGAGTCGGCGGCTTGATTTCACATTGCCTCAGGAAAAGTTGCGCTTCGGCTGTCAATGCTAATTCGAAAGTTCCCGGATGGAGCAATGAAAGAAGCACAGAACTCTCCCTCCGTCTCTCTCTCCCTCTGTCACACGCACACACACGCTCAGTCATGCGCACTCCGCAGATGCACACAGGCAGTCAACAATATTGCAAGGGAAACTATTTAAGAAACTCCAAGGGTGTTAACCGTGGGGGGGACGGTTAGGACTGAAAACCCAGCAGTCTATTTTGCATTGTAAATATTATGGGGGGGGTATTTAGATTCTTAACTTAGTATTACAGAGTTTTAATATCACATATCAAACTGTTCCATTTTTCAAAAGAGAACCTAAACAACAATGCCAAACATAAATATCTGGAGATATAAATATAGGCTATATTCTCCTTTAATAACTGCAGACAGTGTTATTTTTAACTGTCAATGAAAGCAAATGCAGTGTATTTACACTAACCTTATTAGGAACACCTGTACACCTAATTATTCATGTGATTATCTTATCAGCCAATTGTGTGGCAGCAGTGCAATGCATAAAATCATGCAGATACATTACATTACATTACATTACATTACGAGCCTGGAGCTTCAGGTAATGTTCATATCAACCATCAGAATGGGGAAAAGTGACTTTGGAATGATTTTTGGTGCCAGATAGAGTGGAAAAATAATTAATGAATGTTAAAAAGTACAACAGAAACTGTACACAAGTATAAACGTGTTCTTTATCAACACAAGAGCACTTGTGGATACCCAAATCGAAATATCAATGCACAGTTATTTCAAATGTTTCACAGCAAAATTCTATAGGCCATGGAATTAGTTAATTTACATTTACCAAACAAGTGTATTATGCCTTTAAATGGGTTTAAAAAATGTTATTCTTATTGCAAAATAATACATGGCTTTATTATTTTATGTATAATGTACAAGTGCAGATATTATGAGAAGCAATGTTTGTGCTGAAAACGTTTAATTTCCTTCTATAAACAATCAGAAAGGATCATTGAGAGTGAGGAGGTTAAGAGTTGGGTTCAGTCCTGTTGCCCTGGTGGACAGACTGAGAATCGCACCCATGGAGCGGCTGATGGAGGGGCCTGTATGAAGCCCGCAGTATTTACACACTATTTATTTTAGAAATTACCAAATCAAGACTGAATTATCTCCAGAACAAAATACGCAGTATAATTGCAATTTCAAGTGGTAGGCTTACATTTAAGAATTACGCACAAGTTAAACCAATTTAGCTCACACAACACCGTCATCAGAACTCAACTGAACGTACAGTTGAACATTGTCCTGCACATTCGTAAGCAAATAAATAGAAGCTGGATGCGCTTCTATTGCTAATATATAATTGGTAATATTTTTTTTCTCACTTTCACTACCCCCCCACCCCCACGGAGGCGCTCGAGCCAACACGTAATTGGAGATCTTTTGATGTGTGGTGTGCGGGGAGGGGGGGGTGTGGCGTGGACCAATCAGGAGTTCCGCTACTGCATATGCCTTCAGACCCACAAGAGCAGGGATCGCGAACAGCCAATCGGCGCCCTGGAGAGGCCTGGGCACGGCGGAGATGTGAGCGGAGAGCTGATGTGAAAGGCAAAAGCATTGCTGAGCATTTTATGGCAACTGAAAAACAGGCGGAAAAAAGCCCCACAAAACGGTCGCGGTAGATTTTAAAAAAATAAATAACAGGACTTGATAAAATATGGTACAACGTATTTTAGAACGTGATAATCATTTTATACACTTGACACGCCTGATTATGCTATACAAGAGGCGAAAGATATTGGTCCAAGAGAGTAACATTCCTCACGGCGAAAGCGTACAAAGTGAACAAAATTAAGTACCTTGGACAGCGGCGTTGCCCTGCAACGCGCATACAATTCTCCCTGTTACACATAATCGTCCGGAGCTGTTCTTAAAGAAGAACTTATTTATTCATGGAGTTCGCTAGCCTTCAGCCACACTCTATTGGCCATGTTAATTTAATGCAAACCCCCCCGGGAGATATTTTTTCCTTTTTTTTTTTTTGCTCAACCAGCGTTTTCAAGCATCCTATGAAGGACAATTGTTCGGTCGATATATTCCCAAATAGAACCCTGTCATTTAACGATTAAAATAGCATATTTAAAAAACGGCGTTAGCTGTACGGAAATGGGTAAAGTTATTTTGATGACTTAAAAATAGGACTTTTAAGCGTGGAGCGAGCCGAGGCCCATCCCCCACCCGGCTCAGGTCTAAAGCCCGCTGTTGTCGCGGCGGCACTAGCCTACATCAGCTGTTACTTCTCATTTCATGGCTCAATGGTGAAACTCCGGAACTCTTCTCTGAAGATGACCCGCAGTCGCTTTCGATTTCAAGATGCTTTCAGCTGGGTTCGGTACGGTGCCGTCACAGCGAGCTCACACACACACAGCGAGAAGCCGCCGCCTTGGCGTTTCATGCCTCTCTCCCTCTCTTTCGTTCTGAGCCGTGATTCGAGAACAAACAAAAAAAATGGACGAATCTGTAGCATTTTGTTCAACTGCTACTCTGGTTTGGAGCATAATTAAACCACAACGACAACAACAGTGACTTGATAGATTATAACTGTTCAGTTTGAAAAACGATTACTCCGGAGGATAGATTTAATCACGGCCTATGTAGGTTGAATTCAGATGGGCCTCTAAAGCACCTAAATTAGATTATGATTGAATTATATTCAGGCAAATATTGAATGCCATTTATGTATTCCGTTTTTTCTACACAACCACCAAACATGTCTAAAGTATAAACAACCACATTGACGTCAAACAAGAATGTATTCTGACTTTGCCATTAAACATCCAGCAACGCTTGCAGCTACTGCTTAAATGTGTTTAAAGAGCAACACAAAGTTAGCATCGGATTAAAACCCTGATTTAATATGTGCCAACTGGTAACCTTAGCCTCTCATGTTCATTAGTAAATGGTTGATTGTTAATAAATAGTATTATAGGCCTGTTCAATAAACCGAGCAATTTAAACAGAATATTAACCATTTCTAAGTAAAATATGGTGAGCAATTCAATTATAATTTGCAATTATATACTATTTTATAAATATATATATTGTGAAACATCTACAAAAAGACAGCTCCAAATACTGAACCCTAGATGATGAAAATGAATCGACATAACCTTAAAATGCAAAATGATAAGCTTAATGACCACTAAAGTCAAGGTCAGCCAAGACCGTCCTCCCGCCGCGTGTGCACGTGGGGTGCACGAGAGACTCATAACGCATTCATTTCACAAGCGCCGCTGCAGCCGAGCACAAAGCCGCGCGCTATTCATCTTCATCTTCATCACAGCAGCAGGCCGAGGATGAGCGAAGACGGCTAATCCTCACCCGGGCAAAAGCCTGCTCAGCCGCCTATTCTGGGGCCGCCCTGGAGGTTTCTGGAGCACCAGTTAAGATACACCCCTGATCCTACACAGAACAATCAATACACCATTCATTTTTAACGCAAACATGCCTTTCCATTAAACATAAAACCCAATGACTTCTGTGTGAAAATACACAAATAACCAATATCGCAGGAGATTGGTATTTGTATACATTTACAACCGGAAGTGACCAACAGAAATGTCAGACGGTTGAAGATCATAATCGTTCATCAGTGGAGGCAATGCGACAGTACCATAGCATTGCGGCTTTCAATTCACCCTTCATGTAACAGAGACACAGTAAAAGGTAAAAGTTACTGTGTCTTAAGGGTGAATGACCCAACAACAAACTTTCCCAGAATAGAAGCGATCTGTCACTTCAGCAACGATGTTACAGTAATTACCGTCCGCGCGCAGAGGGAGCAGCACTGCAGGCCACACTTAGCGTTCATTATCATCTTAAAAGCGTTCAGTTCGCCTCTGCTTAATCATCAGTAAGCATGCAGACTATTCAGCGAGAAAGGTGGAAAAACGAGGCTTGATCGGGGACCCAATCCCATCCTCTCTCTCTCTCCAGGTCGTCAAGGTGATGAGATTTCACGTGCACGTTGAGCGAAAGGTCAAAGCCTCCTCATAACGGAGCGGATAATTAAAGATGCATAATTATGCAGACCGATTCAAGTGCACATAATCACCTTCAGTAAATATCAGGATTTAAATCGCAAGTTTGTGGCGCGAGCGCTTATTGATTATTATTAGTCCCGAATGTTTGAATGAGGCGATATTTTTAGGCTGAACATGGCGCCTGCCTGCGGTTTCTCCGGGAGCTTTTGGGCTTTAGCTGGAGTAAATGGCACGCAGTGAAGCCTACACCCCAAGAGCAACATGATTACGACATCAGAAATGTGGCAGGCATAGTCATCTGCTAACTCGAGCATTAATTGTGCCATTAATTCACCATGACTTATATCCTCCGCTTCTTCAGTTCTGCATCTGCAGGAAAACAAATTAGTTCTGCTTTTTTGAATTCTGGAAAAATGGGATTTCCCTACTGGAAAAACCACTGACAACAAATCCCTGCTGTCCTGATCCCTGGTTCCTGGTTCTCTGGTTCCTGATTCCCTGATTCCCTGGTTCCTGTAAATTCAGGGGAGATGACATCATGGCCACTGGATTGAGAATGCTGAGCATCAACACGTCTGAATCATTAACATGGCGTGTGAACCTTACATCTGCAGGAACTCAGAAGCTGTCAAATATTCATTCATATTGTCATATATGAGCACCACATGAACATTATCCATTTCATTTTACATCTAAATAAAAACATTTCACCTGTTCCTGGACTGACCAAGAGTTACTTAGTGTGATGACTTAATCTATAGTTTTTTCATTGCAGCTAGCCACCTCTACTTTGAACATCTGAATGGTTTGGAACATGACTGGTATTAGGGTGTTATGAATGTCTATGTAACCCCACATGGATTACCCGACAGGTCAGCTGAATATGAGTGGATATTATCATGAAAGCAGAACCTGCTGTTGTGAGGTTACCGGGGTAACGCTG
>NC_083778.1:22800464-22812964 GCF_963514075.1 Conger conger | reverse complement strand
TTTATCCGGGCAGTTGCTGAAGTTACTTGTGAGCATGGCTCTACAGGGCTTGTGTACGTGGGGCTACAGGGCTTGTGTATGTGGGGCTAAAGTGCTTGTGTACGTGGGGCTAAAGTGCTTGTGTACGTGGGGCTAAAGTGCTTGTGTACGTGGGGCTAAAGTGCTTGTGTACGTGGGGCTAAAGTGCTTGTGTACGTGGGGCTACAGGGCTTGTGTATGTGGGGCTAAAGTGCTTGTGTACGTGGGGCTAAAGTGCTTGTGTACGTGGGGCTAAAGTGCTCAGTGCTTCAGGTGAAATTACTCACATCCTGGAGCACGTTCACGGCACGGCCAGGTGATTCCTTACTGCCTTCTGATTGGACACCATCTTCTCAAACCCCTGCTGTGGTCAGATCAAAAAGCACAATTTAACTTTCAACTGCAGAAATGCACACAAAAAAGGTCATGAGCTATTTCTAGGCTGAGATCATAGACTGGATGACAAAGTTGCCGTGCGAAACTTAACAACTCATGCAACTCATGTTTCATTTTTCTTTTCTTTTTTACAAGGCTTACAGCTATGTGTGCAAGCTGAAGGAAATGAGAGAGGGAGATGGGGCGAGAGGGTGGGAGAGAGAGAAAGAGAGAGAGAGGGAGGGAGGGAGAGATCAAAACAAGTGAAATATTAATCAATGCTTTGCACCATGTAATGTCCAGTTCAGCCACTGGAGGCAGTGTTTCCTCACAGATACAGGAGCAGTATCCAGGTGATAATCTCCCATTACATTACATTACATTACATTACATTACATTACATTACATGGCATTTAGCAGACGCTCTTATCCAGAGCGATGTACAACAAAGGGCAAATCAAACACAAGAACAAGTGCAAAGAGGACCTGAGAGGACAGTACAGTTCCGAGTCCGAGTGTAAACATACTGAAAATCAGAACCCTTGAAGAGTAACAGTGGATCTGCCCTTCTGTGCCCCAGGACATCACAGCTGTAAAAGGAAATGAACCAAAAACAGTGCTTACCTCTGAGTCACCCATGCTTTTTTTTTTTTGATGAATTCATTTTAAAATATGAAAATATGTATTTTGTTCCCACTGTGAGCTGGTCACTCAAACACACGGTGTGCTAATGGTCTGCAAAATTACAGCAGTTTCTCAATGACCTGAGAGGCACCTGCATGGCCTGTGAATGGAAGAGCCCTTACACTGCATGAATCAATGCCAACCAAAGCTTCTGGATTATCAACTGAGCATTGGATTGAACTAGCAAGAACAGGAATGTTAATTAGACTTTTAAATTCAGTACTAGGCATCAACAGATATCTACCAAACATAAAATGAATCAGATGAATTGGCCTTTGTTTCGTTTTTTGTTCTATGCTCCACGGTGTTTTTTCTTTGAAGCCTAAAGCTCACACCGCAGTGCTGATCTTGTTTTTTCAGAAAATAAATGGGAAATACCCTTCCTCTGTGTGCAACACCTTACAGTGAAATACCCTTCCTCTGTGTGACCTTACAGTGAAATACCCTTCCTCTGTGTGACCTTACAGTGAAATACCCTTCCTCTGTGTGACCTTACAGTGAAATACCCTTCCTCTGTGCAACACCTTACAGTGAAATACCCTTCCACTGTGTGACACCTTACAGTGAAATACCCTTTCTCTGTGTGTGTGACACCTTACAGTGAAATACCCTTCCTCTGTGTGACACCTTACAGTGAAATACCCTTCCTCTGTGTGACCTTACAGTGAAATACCCTTCCTCTGGGTGTGTGTGACACCTTACAGTGAAATACCCTTCCTCTGTGTGTGTGACACCTTACAGTGAAATACCCTTCCTCTGTGTGACCTTACAGTGAAATACCCTTCCTCTGGGTGTGTGTGACACCTTACAGTAAAGTCACCGTGCCCGTGCGCTCAGTACAGAGAGGCAGAGTGTGTGTGTGCGTGTGTGTGATTGCAGCACACCCCCGTCTCTCCTGTGCCATGTGCACTGTGTGGCTGGGGACTCCTGCTGCTCCTGTAGAGTCCCAGCTGCTTTCTGATTGGCTGCTTTCTCCTGCACCTGTTCCATCTTTGGCAGGAAAACCAATCAGGGGCCGGGGAGCTTGGGGGCTTGGCTGCCCCCCTGTACCAGCAGCCCGGCACCCCCACGCCCTGCTTTTTACTGGAGCGCTGAGGCCTGGTTGGAGCCAAGGGCTTGCTCTAATGCGCAACTCCCAAAACACCCACAGAGGTGCAGCTGTGTGCGCTATGCTGCAGGAAAACACACGTGGGCATATGTCTCTGTGTATGAAATTAATACTCTGGTGATATTAAGTACAGTAAAGGACAAATCCTGATAATGTCAACTGTAGGCTGACATATAGACAACAGTGATAGAAAAATATAAATAATGCAAGCAGGAGAATTCTGTGACATTGTGACTAATACGATGGATCTGCTAGCAGAAGACACTACTCTTAAGACCAAAATAATATTAGTGGATAGCGCACATCCAGCTAGATGGTTATGGAGCTGGCTCGCAGTGGATTAGCCCTATTAAGCACCGTGTTTTCATGAAAATAAAACCAATATGCCTTCATCATGGACGTCATCAATGTACTACAACTCCCATAATACTCTTGTACTTTTATTTTAATTCATTTTCCCCCTAGACTTGCGCAGCAGAGAGGCGAGGCGCGCGGTTATTCCGTTTATAAAATGGCGGCGTGAAGTGGGCCGAGAGTGAAATTGACACAGGTGTGGACGACCATCAGGCGCAAGATCTGAACCGTTTTATTTAAGTCGAGGTGGAGATCTGAGTTGTGAAAAAGGTACGTTGGCTCGGATAACGATTTAATTGTAGACGGGCTAGACTACATTGTAACGGAACGTTAGTAAAACTGTTGGTTTTCGCAGCACACCGGCAGTCAGCTTGCACTAGCAGGAACTTGGCTAAGCTAGCGAGCTTGCTGGCTAAATCACGTTAAACAAGCATGTATCTCAAAGCTAACACTAACACTGAGCATCATTAGCCAGCACGGCCAGTTACGCGATAATGTTTGTGACCATACGAGTTCCAGCTAGATGCCCACGTTTTCTCCGGCCAATATTGTAATGTTTCTGAACAACCGCTACCTCACTAGGAAACTAGACTAACGTTGGCAACATCCGACAAGTTAATAATAGCTAGCACTAGTAGCAGCAGCCACCTAGCGATATTTATCATAGCTAGCAGATATGTAATTTATACCAGCTACTAACATTACTGTGATGATATAGCATGAGGCTAATGTTAATGACAGATGTAGCTATATTATTAAAACCGACCACCCACTGTCACGTTGTGGCATTTAACAAGCAATAACATAATCAATGTGGCTAACCGGACAACTTTAACCTATAATGTGCCATTGTTCATGGTATTTTTGAGATGGCCAGTGGTAAGTAACAGTCGCTGATCGGACTCTGAGCTTGCTTTTAGTAAGTTAAGTTGGGGATATTCACGTAGCTAAGCCAATTTTCAAACTTGAATGATAATGTATTAATTATGCAATATAAGCTAGCGAACGTTCATGGCTAGCTACGTGTTCCTATGACTGTCTTTAGGTTTCTTTAGTTGGTAAAGCTTTTCTCTCTGGTTGTGCATTTCCGGGAACACATTGCAAAATTCAAGTTTCTAACACGCTTGACAGCCAGCCCATCACAACTAACGTGGTGAAATTTGCTTTGTCACCAGGGGTTCTAATGCAACTCATGTAACATCAGCAAAGCCTACGTAACCGCGCGATGAAAGCTAACGCTAGATACATGCCCATTGTATTGTTAAGCCGTAGCTAAGCCACCTTATATTGTTTCGCGTTTTTTCGCAGGGAGTAGATCTGTGATGGCTAAACGGATTGCGGACAAGGAGCTGACCGACCGGAACTGGGATCAGGAAGATGAGGGAGAGGAGGTTTGAAATATGCGTTTCTGCGTATTGTACTGTATGCGTATTCATATCTGACGCAGGGATGCTATTCCTTGGACAGTGGGCCGTTCACAGTAAAGTGGTGCTGTATATCTGCTAGCACACAGCGTTGTTGAGCATTGTTGTTGTCAGGCTGGGTTAATGCACAGCGGAAAAACAGAAAAGCATCCAGGCTACACTGGGGGTTCAGCAGCACTGAACCGGGATATCTAGCTGTGGGTTAGATTCCAGCTTGTCGAGCTGTGGTTTGAATGAGGTTAGATTCCTGAACAAGTCCTGAAAAGCCATGTGGGTGTGTACGGTACCAAAAAGTGAAGTGTGTGTGTTCATCTTTTTTTCTTTTTTCTTTTTCCAGGCAGGAACGTTCTCTATCGCCAGCGAGGATGTGATGAAGAGTCGGCCTATTAAGAAGGCCAAGCGTCGGGCTCCAGGAGCTGAGGTGATCTTGGACACGGACACGGACACGGACACACACCCACACGCACGCGCACGCGCACGCGCACGCGCACGCGCACGCACACGCACACGCACACGCACACACACACACACACACACACACAGAGGGTGCTTCAGTTGCCAATGTCAGCGTTTGTCTGTAACATGCAGTTGCCCTGTATGTTTGGGTCGGCTCCCTTGGTGTTCACAGTGTTTAAACCTCTGTCTCTGTCTGTCACTCTCTCTCTCTGCAGAGCGAGAGCGGGGGCGCGTTTAAAGCGTTTAAGGGCTTCTCCCTGTCCGGTGCCGCGCCGGGGGGGGGCGGAGCGTTCAGCGGGTTCGGGAACGGCGCCGGGTTCAAGCCCGTCTCCACGCTGGCCAATGGGAACGGCCGGCCGTCCACCACCCCGTCTTTCGCTGGGTTTGCCCCGCCAGCCACGGGAGCCACGCCCACCCGTGAGTCTCAGCCAATCACATTCAGTTCTGGAGCAGTAGCATATGACATAGGTTCTCATCACATCATGATTTATTCTAAGAGTCTGTTTCCATCACCCTTTCGCACATTTTTAATGAGGGGAGTGTTTGCAGAAGTTAGCAGTGGGCTCATTAATGAGGGCAGGGAGTACCTGCTGTAGATCTGCTGAGAGGGGCAGGAGGTCCGGGGTGAGGGGGGCGGGGGGTCTGGGGTGAGAGGGGTACCTGTGCTCTTCCTCTGTGGTGCCTAGCGGTCAGAGCTGGGGGGTCCCTGGGGGGAGCAGGGCTCCATCAGTCAGAATCAGACATGGCAGCTTCCAGCTCTGCATACATCAGGCTCCAATGAAAGTGCTGCTCGCTCACCCTCTCTTCCCTTCTCCCTCACCCTCTCTTCCCTTCTCCCTCACCCTCTCTTCCCTTCTCCCTCACCCTCTCTTCCCTTCTCCCTCACCCTCTCTTCCCTTCTCCCTCACTCTCTCTTCCCTCCTCCCTCCCTCCAGCTTCGCTGATGTTCAACGGCCCATCCTCCTCCCCGCCCCCCACCGCTGAGGTCACAGCCAAGCCGGCCAATGGGGCGGCTCCCAGCCTGGCCCAGAGCTCCGCCCCCAGCGGTACTCTGAGCAGGAGCTCGGGGGGTGGTGGTGGGAGCTCGGGGGGTGGTGGTGGGAGCTCGGGGGGTGGTGGTGGGAGCTCGGGGGGTGGTGGTGGGAGCCCGGGGGGTGGTGGTGGGAGCTCGGGGGGTGGTAGTTCGGGGGGTGGTGGTGGGAGCTCGGGGGGTGGGAGTTCGGGGGGTGGTGTTGGGAGCAGCAGCGTTAGCGGCGTTAGCGGCAGCAGGGAGTACAGTCGCCAGCTCACCGCGCTGAACTGCTCCGTGCGCGACTGGATCGTAAAACACGTCAACGACAACCCGCTGTGCGACCTGAACCCCATCTTCCACGACTACGAGCGGCACCTGGCCAGCATTGAGCGCAAGTACGCGGTGAAGGAGGGCTCCAGCCACGCTCTGACCCCCGCCCCCCCCGCTCAGAGCGCCCCCCCGCCTGCTGTCTCCTTCAGCTTCGGCCAGAAGGTGGACAGCTCCGTGCTGGGCACTCTGGGGGCCCCCGGGGCCCCGCTCAGCTTCTCCTTCTCCAGCCAGAGCTCCGGCGGGGCCCTGTTCGGGGGCCAGGGGCCCACAGCCACCCCCGCAGCCACCTTCTCCTTCGGGGGGGCCAAGGCCCAGGCAGCCAGCAGCCAGCAAGCAGAAGGTACTGTGAGTGTGTGTGTGTGTTAGTCTGGGTTTCACTGCTGTGTGTGTGTGTTAGTCTGGGTTTCACTGCTGTGTGAGTGTGTGTGTGTGTGTGTGTACACGTGTGTTAGTCTGGGTTTCACTGCTGTGTGAGTGTGTTAGTCTGGGTTTCACTGCTGTGTGAGTGTGTGTGTGTGTGTGTGTGTGTGTACACGTGTGTTAGTCTGGGTTTCACTGCTGTGTGAGTGTGTTAGTCTGGGTTTCACTGCTATGGTGTCTGTCTGTGTGGTGTGTGTGTTAAACGGCTCACCCGTTTAAACACCCCCCCCCCAGATCAGAATGGAGGAGCGGAGGAGGAGTCTGAGGAGCCGCCCAAACCCGTGGTGACGGAGGTGAAAGAGGACGACGCCTTCTACTCCAAAAAGTGAGGAGTGTGTGAGATTCTGTGTGTCCGTGTTGGACCCCAGTGTGTGAGGGACCCCAGTGTGTGAGGGACCCCAGTGTGTGAGGGACCCCAGTGTGTGAGGGACCCCAGTGTGTGAGGGACCCCAGTGTGTGAGGGACCCCAGTGTGTGAGGGACCCCAGTGTGAGAGAGACCCCAGTGTGAGAGAGACCCCAGTGTGAGAGAGACCCCAGTGTGAGAGAGACCCCAGTGTGTGAGGGACCCCAGTGTGTGAGGGACCCCAGTGTGTGAGGGACCCGGCTGAAATGAGTAGTTTAAAACAAACAGTCCTACCGAGGATAGTCGATAAGAGCACTAACATGTTTGAAATATAAATGACTGTTGTACTGTGGGCACCGGTGATCGTCCTGTTTTCTGTGTTTCAGGTGCAAACTGTTCTACAAGAAAGAGAACGAGTTTAAGGAGAAGGGTGTGGGGACTCTGCACCTGAAGCAGGTTTCAGAGGGCAAGACCCAGCTCCTGGTGCGAGCCGACACTAACTTAGGTAAGCTGCGCTAACCTCACCTGGCTAACCTCTCCTGGCTAACATACCCAACCTCACCTGGCTAACGAACCTGACCTCTCACCTAGCTAACCTCACCTGGCTAGCATACACTCTCTCACCTGGCTAACATTCCCAACCTCTCAACCTAGCTAACCTCACCTGGCTAGCATACACTCTCTCACCTGGCTAACATTCCCAACCTCTCAACCTAGCTAACCTCACCTGGCTAACATACTCTCACCTGGGTAATGCACAGACCTCACTTGTACCAGCACCTGTAAGTTAGGGTCAGAGTTACCCGAGGCTACATGTCCCCAGTGGGGATGAAATGGAAGCGATAGGCTGTGGGATCTACCAATCAGCTCCTCTCAAAACACTGTTGCTTATTTTAACACCTTTGGTGTGGCTTTAACCCTTCAGTCCAGTCTCTCTGTCGATCAGCCTCCAGAACAGCTTTTGTCCGTTACAGAAACTGAAAGGCATTGAGTGAGGGTTCTCAGCAGAGATCGGGCTGAACCTATTTGGGGCGGCTTGGTTAAAGTACATGACTGGGAGCCACAACGTCAGTGGTTCGAATCCTGGTCGAGCCACAATAAATGATCCGCACAGCTGTTGGGCCCTTGAGCAAGGCCCTTAACCCCACATTGCTCCCTGGGTGCTGCACTGTGGCTGCCCACTGCTCCTAAGTAACGAGGATGGGTCAAATGCAGAGGACAAATTAACCCACGGGTTCAATAAAGTATATCTTATCTTATTTGCCTTGGTCTGTCCAATCGGAGCACAGAAAGGCCTGGCCCAGCAGAGAGGAGGTGGGGGTGTGTGTTGCAGCTCCTCCATATTAACGGCAGTTTGCTCTGCCTGCGGTTTCTCCAGGGCCCCTGCGCTGGGTCTATCGTGTGCCTGCGCTCCCTCTAGTGGAGAAATGCAGTTATGCAGCCCAGTAACACTGCAATATGCTGAACCCGACTGCCTTAAAGTCCATCATTAACTGGCACTAATTTGCTTTTAAGGCAAGAGAATTTCAGCCAGTGTAAAGAAAATAAAGACAGAGAAACGCATCCAACCTGTGCAGTAAATTGTTGAAATGAACAATCATTGAGCCCAGACCTCGGTGAAATTCATAACCAATATTGTATTTCAATACTTTTCTGTGCCCGATTAATTTTGCCTGGTGCAAATGAGCCAGCCAAAGGAACAGAAGGCAGGGTTCTAACACACCAGGCAAGCTCAGTAAAGCGTAGAGAAGTGTTGAATATCTGACCCAGGTCTTATTTTAAAGCTCATGAACAGAAAGGTGGAGGTACCATGCCTGCTGTGTCCAGTTCCTGGGCGTATCGTCACTGTCCAATGGGAGCTCAGCGTTGGTGTCAGCAGGTCTGTGGGCTGTCGCGTGCTGAAAGGCTGTGCGCCGCTCTCTCTCGTCCCCCAGGAAACATCCTGCTGAACATCGTGGTTCCGGCGGCGATGCCGTGCTCGCGCATGGGGAAGAACAACGTGATGGTGGTGTGCGTGCCCAACCCGCCCGTGGACGACAAGAACCCCGGCGCGGCCGTGCCCCTGCTCATCCGCGTCAAGACCCCCGAGGACGCAGACGACCTGCACAGAGTGCTGCGGGAGAAGGCCTGAACCGCCCCCACCTGCCCTAATGCCCCTACCTGCCCCAACTGCCCCCACCCTGCCCCAAAGTGCCCCGACCTGCCCCTTCCCTACTCCCACTGCACAGAGTGCTATAGGAGAAGGCCTGAACTGCCCCCACCTGCCCTAATGCCCCTACCTACCCCAACTGCCCCTTCCCTACTCCCACTGCACAGAGTGCTATGGGAGAAGGCCTCAACTGCCCCCACCTGCCCTAATGCCCCTACCTACCCCAACTGCCCGGACCTGCCCCTTCCCTACTCCCACTGCACAGAGAGCTGCGGGAGAAGGCCTGAACCACCCCCAACCTGCCCTAATGCCCCTACCCCCACTGCACAGAGTGGGGGTAGCCTGAATTACCACAAACTGCCTCTACCCTGCCCCAACCTGCCCCCACCACATGGAATCCTGCAAGAGAAAGCGTGAACTACCCCTACCATCCCAAACAATCCCAAATGCCCCCACCACACAGACCCCTGCAGGTATGACCCCCTCCCTCTGAAAGGTTAAAGGATGGAGAGCTGGGTCTGTCTGCACACTGCGAGTGTTTATTCCTCCCTCACAGAAAGGCCCTGTCACACGCATGCCTCTGCAGATTCAGTTCCGCAAAGAACACTTTCTGCCCACAACCCAAAATGCTGAACTGGAAATATCCGGATTTTTTCTTTGGAAGTTTATTCCACAGTTTGCTAAAAACAAATAAAAGGAAAGATTTTTTTTTTAGTTGGATCCATGAACATTCCGTCATGTTTGAATTTTTGCTGCTATTTTTTTTTTGGGTTTGTTGATTTGAGGAGTTGTGGAAGAAGGCGGTTGCGTGCGTTGGGTCATGTTAGCGGTTTTGGCGGTACTGTTGATTGGAGCCACAGCAGAGGGCCTGGGATTGACACGAGTGATCAGCCTGAATGTTTTGTACTTGTTATCTGTTCCTTGTTTATATATAAAAACATGAAACCTACTCCCAAGTTTTCAAACCGCTTGGCTTTTCAGCAACCAACTAAAACAAAAACACACGTATGACTGCACACCTGTTTGACCCTTTATTTAGCGTTAGGAGTTCTGTAACCTGTTTCTGTTTTAGAGTACCCTCGATATTAGATTTGTGTTTGCAGAACCTGTTGATCATACCAGTAGATGTTCACCGTTGTCTTCAAAACTTGAATTCTCTATTTTTTTAGTGTGGTCCTGGCTACATACTGTAACAGAGCCGGGTTTTAGACTATTTATTCTGGCAGACAGAACGCATGGCCCTGTGTAAGTGAGTCTGGCCCGGCCCTGGCCCGGGCGACTGAGTGCCGAAGAACGTTTTTTTACCTGGTGAATCTGCTCTGTTGTGTCTAAGTGTCCTTGCCTCGCCCTGGCGGAGCGACGGTGCCTGGTGTGTGTGTGAGAGACTGGTGAATAAAGCCACTACACGTTCACTTCAGCGCGCTGCTTCCTTCCTTCCCAGACCCCATGTTGGCTCTAAAGGGGCCTGGTTTCCCACTCCCTACGGTCACAAATGCCTGGCCACAGATTTAAGGAGCCCTACAGCATTTTAGGAAGGGTGACGTGGATACCACTAGAGGGAGCTGTTGCTAAATTGAATGCATTTTTCTTTTTTTTGGGAGGGGGGGGGGCTGGATTCGAATCAGAATTGTTTTGTTCCTGATGTTCCCTTCCCGTGCTTCAAGGGGGAATCCCCAAAATGGCAGGATGAAATATGGCTGACACGCCATGTGAGGAAATTGACAGGGGGGATTAAGAACTCCGAATGTAACTTTTTCAGATGCTTTATCTACGTGCTCCACTTAAGGGAAGACAGCAGAGGAAGGTTAGACCTGGTTAAATAAAGGGGAAATGAAATTAATCCAGCCCTAGTTTTTTTTACATGTACTCGATCTGCTAAGGCGATGTCCACCCGCACACTTGCCTGCTATTTGAGTATTCTCGATAGAAGGAAAGTGTGCCGATTTGAGATGACCTTTAGCAGGTAGAAAGCTTTTATGCAAATGCTAAATTAATAACACAACCAATGACTGCTGTAAAACAAAGACCCTGAGATATTGGTTACGTGACTGGTTTTGCGTTATGAGTTAATGAGGACCGGTCGTGTTCCGACACATTTCTCTGAATTGTTCTTTTTACGCGTTTAGTTAAAAGGTGACGTCCAATGACACAACTGGCACGGTTGTTTTGTTTTGAAATGGCCAAATATGAGGCACTGATCACTCACTCGCGTAACGGAGAAGGACAGACAAGCACACAGTGAGCACACAGCCTGGATGATGTTTTATCTGCAATCTGTATTTTCATGAAGTACAGAAAAGGGACAGAGTATGGACTGAACATGCACATCCACCACGACGTCTCTTTGCTGGATATAAAAAGTGGCCGTTAAAGCGTGAGTATCGTCTGTGTGCCACGTGACAGACGCTGTGACGAAGGAAAGTAAAACCGCCTCCTATCTCGCGTACAGGCTTCTACAAGCTCATGAGAATCATAAAAACCAGCGTGGGCTGAAAATGTTTAAAAAGCAGTTCTGAAACGCGGAGCAGAGACCCGTGTCTGCCGCAGACGGACGTTATTCGAGCGGTCCTGACCGCTCCTGCAGCTCTGCAGTCCACAGGTAACGTTAATGCTGTTGTGCTGCTGAGAACCACACACGGTAAAGTCGCAGTGTTTGTTCGCTTTGCTCGAGAGCTGCCTGGTTTGCCGTTATTTACAGCACAGCCACAGATTACCCAGATGACCGTTTGGATGTTGAGAGGAAAGGTTTCAGACGCCGCTCCGTGTGACGGAGACCCGCAGCGTGTGACGCAGCGAGAACGGCCATCACGTCCCGCCTGCCGCTGCCGCGTGTCGCCGTTTGTTGAACTGTTGCTACGGCGACTGAGATGGAGGAGGGCGGGGCAATGCGATGTCCTAGGCTCCGTCACTCACAGGGCATTGGGCAGCGCACACAGTGGGCGGGGCCTCGTCGGTTCAGGAGGAAATCCTGACTCCACTTCAGAACCCCTCCTGCCACCCGCGCGTGTTCCAGGTTTGGAAGATTTGATCCTGTCCTACAGGGGGAGGGTGGAGAGGGCAGCTGTCCTGGGAAACTCCACCCCTGTGCCCTCCTCCTCCACGATCTCCCCCAAAGTCCCCCCACACGCCAGCGTACACCTGCCCTTACTCAGGACAGCAAGCAGGTGGAGGTGTGCGTTTGGGTGAAGCACTAGTGATTGGCGGAGCTGTTACCTGGCAGAGGACCGTCCTGTCCTTGTCCATATTAGGCGAGGTACAGGTGGCCCAGGTCAAAGTGATGCCGTTCTCTATATACAAATAAATAGGTTTTTTTTTTCTTCTGGGTAGGCTGGTTTGCTTGTAGGATATCCCATAATCTACATTTGGAGCCCACTGACTGAAGATAAAATAACAGTACAGACATGATAATACCATGATCCCACTCAGAACACTCATGGGGCCAGTTAACCACAGGAAGCCCACGGTTTGATCAGCAGAAAGCGGCCAATCAGCAGCAGCGGAAGCGGTCAGGTGCCGGCTCTGCAGGGCTTGCTTTTGTTCGTGGGCGACGCGTTCACCTGGGCGAAGTTCACCTGGGCGAGACTCGGACATACAGTAAGACGAAGCGGGAGCCTGGGAGAGGGGGGGGGGGGGCGGTGAGTAAGTGCACAGCTGCGTCCTACAGCGAGCGCGGTTAGCACGATAGCACGATTAGCACACAGTATCAGTGCTGACGGTCGGACACACAGAAGGCGCGTTATTGGAGCATAGAAAGGCCACAGCACACAGAGACCATCTGACCCCTGATCCCCCCACCCCACCCCACCCCAACACTGAAACGCTTTAA
>NC_083778.1:22772964-22792964 GCF_963514075.1 Conger conger | reverse complement strand
TCCATCGGATTCTTACTGGGGGAGGCGAACACTTGCTGTGAGGGGGGGGGAGGGGGGCAGTTAGGGCAGCGGAACACTCCTGACCAGTGATGTCACCGTTACCAAGGTAACCAAAAGGGCAGGAGCACATCTGTTAAGCCACAGATCCTGAGCGATCTCCATGTACAGACACTCACACATACAGACCAAGATTGTGCCACACAAGAGCAGCGGACATAATTATTATTAAAAATATATATTTCTAAGTGTTTTTACAATACATACTTTTGTGAGGAATGTGAACTTGCTCGCCACCACAGTCGTGTGTTGCAGCACAGACGTTTCATAGCCTGGAAAGGCCACGTGTTAAATAATGGATTCCACATCAGCTCCAGTAAAATGAGATCTGCTGACTGGTGGATTCCACATCAGCCAACGGACATGTGACCTTTGGAACGAGGGATTCCTAATTAGCTCATGGACGTGTGAAGAGTTCCTGTGTGGTTCCTGTGTGATAGCCGTGTGAAGAGTTCCTGTGTGGTTCCTGTGTGATAGCCCTGTGAACAGTTCCTGTGTGGTTCCTGTGTGATAGCTGTGTAAAGAGTTCCTGTGTGGTTCCTGTGTGATAGCCCTGTGAACAGTTCCTGTGTGGTTCCTGTGTGATAGCTGTGTAAAGAGTTCCTGTGTGGTTCCTGTGTGATAGCCGTGTGAACAGTTCCTGTGTGGTTCCTGTGTGATAGCCGTGTGAACAGTTCCTGTGTGGTTCCTGTGTGATAGCCGTGTGAAGAGTTCCTGTGTGGTTCCTGTGTGATAGCCGTGTGAAGAGTTCCTGTGTGGTTCCTGTGTGATAGCCGTGTGAAGAGTTCCTGTGTGGTTCCTGTGTGATAGCCGTGTGAAGAGTTCCTGTGTGGTTCCTGTGTGATAGCCGTGTGAACAGTTCCTGTGTGGTTCCTGTGTGATAGCTGGATGAAGAGTTCCTGTGTGATAGCCGTGTGAACAGTTCCTGTGTGGTTCCTGTGTGATAGCTGGATGAAGAGTTCCTGTGTGGTTCCTGTGTGATAGCTGGATGAAGAGTTCCTGTGTGGTTCCTGTGTGATAGCTGTGTGAAGAGTTCCTGTGTGATAGCCGTGTGCATGGGGAGGGTCCAGCCCTTCGTAGGGCCTGAGGAAAGGCACACACGCGTCCAGCAGAACGGCGTTTTTCCTGTTTCCTGTTTCCTGTTTCCTGTTTCCTGTTCTGACACGACGTGTCGCTGATGAAGGAAGGTGTGCGACAGGGAAACGGCAGTAAAATGAAGTTAAACTACAGCCTGGTATCACCTCTGGTCCTTCTCTCTCTCACCTGAGACTTCTTCTTATGAATGTGGATGTCCCCCGCATCTGAGCGTGTGCAGACTGCACACGTGACCACATAGTCCAGCTAGAGAGGGAGGGAGAGAGAGAGAGAGAGAGAGAGGGCGAGAGGGAGAGAGGGAGGGAGAGAGGGAGAGAGGGAGGGAGAGAGGGAGAGAGGGAGGGAGGGAGGGAGAGAGGGAGGGAGAGAGGGAGAGGGAGAATTGAGATCTAAAACAAAGGATGCCGATTGTTTTTTTTATTGTTGTGAAGGGGAAGATGAGCACAAAGAAGTTTCTCTCCCATTCTAAAACAAGCTTTATTGGCACAATACAGAATTGACAAACACTGATCATGACCTCATGTTCTTCTCTCGCACACGCATGCGCACACACTCACACACTCACACACTCACACACTCACACACTCACACACTCACACACTCACACACTCACAGTCTCACTCACACACACACACACACACACACGCACACACGCACACACAGACACACAGACACACACACTGACACAGACACACTCACATACTCACACACTCACACACTCACACACTCACACACTCACCTTCTGTAGAATGAGGTTGAGGTACACGCTCTCTCTCACACACACACACACACACACACACCTTCTGTAGAATGAGGTTGAGGTACACGCTCACACACACACACACACACACACATACACACACACCTTCTGTAGAATGAGGTTAAGGTACACGCTCTGTAGAATGAGGTTGAGGTACACGCTCTCTCACACACACACCTTCTGTAGAATGAGGTTGAGGTACACGCTCTCCTCCCAGTCGATGTCGGGGTCCCCCAGGCCCGGAAGCTTCTTAGAGTCCCTCCTGTAGACCTCCACCTCCACCTGAGACCGGCCCACAATGCAACACAGCCAGGCACACATTTTATTTTGCAGTTATACACACTTTCATCCGAAGTGACGCACAAAAAAGGACGCTGCACACTCACACACGCTCGCTCGCACGCACGCACGCACGCACGCACGCACGCACGCACGCACGCACGCACGCACGCACGCACTCACACACTCACACACTCACACACTCACACACTCACACACTCACACACTCACACACTCACTCGCTCGCACACACACACGCACGCACACACGCACACACGCACACACACAGAGTTCTGTTTGCTCATGGTTAAGCAGAGCTGCAGGAGGGGAGGGGCGGGGCACAGTGGCTCTTTGTCACAGAGATCCACCGGCCCCTCCCAGCACTGCAGGGGTGAGGTCATCACACCCCCCAAAGCCTGACACCAGGAGGACCTGCAGATCAGCCCTACACCACAAACAGCTCAGCCATGGAGTTATGCCCGTGATGACTGATGGGGTATCAGAAGCAGCCTGTGGTAACAGAACTGGGGTAACAGAACATCAGAAACTATTTTAGGAAGCCGTGAAAGAGCAGAGGTTATCAGGGGTCAGGGAGACGGATGTTTCCTCATTTCTGCTGGAGACCCAGAGAAGAAGACTGATGCAGTTTCACACAGAGCTGCCTAGTAACTGGTAAACAAACACCCTGCTGAAATTAATCTGATAGGCTGTCCCACAGGGAGGTCTCTGATTGGACAGAGTAATCAGACACAGGGAATAAACCCTCCAATACCCTTTCGGCTCATTTCTCTGGGGCAGAATGAGAACCGCAGTGATCAGATTAGCACAGGCTGGATCCTGTCCTTCTCCAGGGCTGCTATCCACTAACACACTGGCGATGAGTCAGGACTGCAAAACCAACATCATGCAGGTGTAATTTTAGACTGGAGACACTGAAGATAGTGTGATCCATGCCTACTGCCATTTCTCACGTGTGTTTTAATCGCATCCTGCGAGCGAAGGTGTGTCTTTCTTTACACCTGGAGTCACATGACCTGCACTGCACTACAGTGGCTGAGGCAGATGGAATCTGGTAGCCTTGGCAACACTATAAATGACAGATGAGCCCCTCCCCCTCACAGCCATGCGCCTCCCCCTCACAGCCCAGCTCCTCCCCCTCACAGCCACGCTCCTCCCCCTCACAGCCACGCTCCTCCCCCTCACAGCCACGCTCCTCCCCCTCACAGCCACGCTCCTCCCCCTCACAGCCACGCTCCTCCCCCTCACAGCCCAGCTCCTCCCCCTCACAGCCCAGCTCCTCCCCCTCACAGCCCAGCTCCTCCCCCTCACAGCCACGCTCCTCCCCCTCCTGGGAGCACACTTCCTGTGGGGGTGTGAGAAAGGGGCAGGCTCACCTTCTTGCCCTCGGTGTTGTCGGGGCTGACGTATGACAGCTTCCTGCGCACGTAGAACAGCATGTCGTCCTGCCGCGGGGCCCACTTCTCCATGAAGTACGTGGAGAACATCCAGGTCCAGAACACGATCCGGTCGTCCTTAAAGCACCCTGCAGCACGAGACTCAGCATCAGACACACCCTGCCGCCAGCAGACTTAGCATCAGACACACCCTGCAGCCAGCAGACTTAGCATCAGACACACCCTGCAGCCAGCAGACTTAGCATCAGACACACCCTGCAGCCAGCAGACTTAGCATCAGACACACCCTGCAGCCAGCAGACTTAGCATCAGACACACCCTGCAGCCAGCAGACTTAGCATCAGACACACCCTGCAGCCAGCAGACTTAGCATCAGACACACCCTGCAGCCAGCAGACTTAGCATCACACACACCCTGCAGCCAGCAGACTTAGCATCAGACACACCCTGCAGCCAGCAGACTTAGCATCAGACATCACACACACCCTGCAGCATTACAAACATTACAAACACCTCAGGTCCTCACAGTGATATTATCTATCTGTGCACTGGGACAGATTTACATCTCATTCCGACATCACCAGCTGAACTGGGACAACTTGTGGTGTGAGAGGGTGAGCTGCTGGGCTGTCATTACGCCTGTGCTCTGCCTCATGTCCTCCATCATTACGCCTGTGCTCTGCCTCATGTTGTCCTCCATCATTACGCCTGTGCTCTGCCTCATGTCCTCCATCATTACGCCTGTGCTCTGCCTCATGTCCTCCATCATTACGCCTGTGCTCTGCCTCATGTTGTCCTCCATCATTACGCCTGTGCTCTGCCTCATGTCCTCCATCATTACCCCTGTGCTCTGCCTCATGTCCTCCATCATTACGCCTGTGCTCTGCCTCATGTCCTCCATCATTACGCCTGTGCTCTGCCTCATGTTGTCCTCCATCATTACGCCTGTGCTCTGCCTCATGTCCTCCATCATTACGCCTGCGCTCTGCCTCATGTCCTCCATCATTACGCCTGTGCTCTGCCTCATGTTGTCCTCCATCATTACGCCTGTGCTCTGCCTCATGTTGTCCATCATTACGCCTGTGCTCTGCCTCATGTTGTCCTCCATCATTACGCCTGTGCTCTGCCTCATGTCCTCCATCATTACGCCTGCGCTCTGCCTCATGTCCTCCGTGTGGGGCTTTGGGAGTGAGTGAGCGCTGTGTTTATGACGGAGAACAGAGGCAGGAGATGCAGAGCGCTGGGGTCCTGTTTCCTCTCACAGCCTCACTCTGGGCTACCTGGTTGCTAGGCGATACTGTTGCCATGCACCAGGGGCCTGTACACGGACAGCGGTGGGGCTCCTCTCTCTATCTGCCTTTTTATCCCTCTCCCTCTATCTGCCTTTTTATCCCTCTCTCCCTCTATCTGCCTTTTTATCCCTTTCTCTCTCCACTTCTCTCTCTCTATCTCTATCTCTCCACCTCTCTCTCGATCCATCTTTTATTCACTTTGCTGCTTTCAGTTAAAATGTTCAGCTGCAGAGTTTAAAAACACTGTGCGTGGGTCTTCATGTGGAACGGAGCCGGCGAAAACTGCTCAAGACCTTTAAGAGTTCAGTGGCCTTAGGCAACTACACACTCTCCACAGCGCACCATTCATTTAATCTGAACCCACCACAACCCAGCCCCCCTTACACACTGCACTGGGTGCGTGGGTGCGTGCGTGCGTGCGTGCGTGCGAATGTGAGCCATGTCAGCACCAGAACAGACAGTTTGTGAAGAATCTCTCTCAGTAAGCCCAGTGCACAGTAAACCACACTGTGAGAGAAAGTTCAGTCCAGTAGAATGCCTAGGGCAGTTTCCAAGGCAACGGGTGAGTGATGTTTGATTGTGAGTGGCTGATTGGATCCTGGTTTAATGGGGTCTGAGGATCAGTCAGCGCTGCTACTGCTCACTGAACCACAATGACAAAGCATTTCACACCCACACACGTACACACACACTCACACTGCACGTACACACACTCGCACTCACTCACTCACACACACCCACGCACGTACACACACACTCACACTGCACGTACACACACTCACACTGCACATACACACACTCGCACTCACTCACACACACCTGCACGCACATACACACACACACACACACACTCACACTCTCGCATTCACTCACTCACTCACACCCACCCACGTATGTACACACACACTCACACTCACGTACACACACCCACGCACCTGCATGCACGCACACGTACACACACTCACATGCACTTGTGCACTGACACACGTACACACGTACACACACACACACACACACACACACACACACACACACACACACACACACACACACACACACACACACACACACACACACACACACACACACACACACACACACACCCAGCCAATCGCCATTGGTGTGTGAGTGTGTGTATGAATGGGTGAATGAGAAGCATCAATTGTACAGCGCTTTGGATAAAGGTGCTATATAAAATGCCAACCATTTACACACTCACATCCTTAACAATCACACACACACACACACATATCCTTTAACAATGGCACTGGCCAATAAACAGCCATTACACTCACCGGCCAATAAACAGCCATTACACTCACCGGCCAATAAACAGCCATTACACTCACCGGCCAAAAAACAGCTATTACACTACACCGGCCAATAAACAGCCGTTATACTCACCGGCCAATAAACAGCCATTACACTCACCGGCCAATAAACAGCCATTACACTCACCGACCAATAAACAGCCATTACACTCACCGGCCAATAAACAGCCATTACACTCACCGGCCAAGGCCAGGAATGCTGCTGATAATCAATACAGGAGCCGACTACAGAGGCATTATTTCCACATCAGATGACCCCGCTGTCCGAAACAGATATCTCAGCTCCAGAAGCTTGGCAAAGGAACCCTTTTAGCCCTTTAAACATTAATTGAAATGTATTGTTCAGGAATCCAAGCCTTCAAAATGTCTGCACTGACACCCAAAAAGCGCAGCAAGCCTCATTAACCTCAATCGTCTGCAAAGACCCGTAAATTTAAAATAGATCTGAGAAGAAGAGTGCTCTGCGGAACAGGAGAGTTCAGATGAATGGCGCAGGCGTCTGGAGCGGGTCAGTCCTGCAGACGCGCTGCTGTCATGGCAACGCTCTGGTGACAGCACTCACACTACGAGACTGAGGCATCTGATCAGCGCTGGGCATCGAGTCGCTACCCTCACAGGGCTGGTTATGAGCATCAGGAGTGTAGCTACACGCTCACTCCAGCAGGGCTGGTTATGAGCATCAGGAGTGTAGCTACATGCTCACTCCAGCAGGGCTGGTTATGAGCATCAGGAGTGTAGCTACACGCTCCCTCCAGCAGGGCTGGTTATGAGCATCAGGAGTGTAGCTACACGCTCACTCCAGCAGGGCTGGTTATGAGCATCAGGAGTGTAGCTACATGCTCACTCCAGCAGGGCTGGTTATGAGCATCAGGAGTGTAGCTACACGCTCCCTCCAGCAGGGCTGGTTATGAGCATCAGGAGTGTAGCTACACGCTCACTCCAGCAGGGCTGGTTATGAGCATCAGGAGTGTAGCTACATGCTCACTCCAGCAGGGCTGGTTATGAGCATCAGGAGTGTAGCTACACGCTCCCTCCAGCAGGGCTGGTTATGAGCATCAGGAGTGTAGCTACATGCTCACTCCAGCAGGGCTGGTTATGAGCATCAGGAGTGTAGCTACATGCTCACTCCAGCAGGGCTGGTTATTAGCATCAGGAGTGTAGCTACATGCTCACTCCAGCAGGGCTGGTTATGAGCATCATGAGTGTAGCTACACGCTACCCTCACAGGGCTGGTTATGAGCATCAGGAGTGTAGCTACATGCTCACTCCAGCAGGGCTGGTTATTAGCATCAGGAGTGTAGCTACACGCTCACTCCAGCAGGGCTGGTTATGAGCATCATGAGTGTAGCTACACGCTCACTCCAGCAGGGCTGGTTATTAGCATCAGGAGTGTAGCTACACTCTCACTCCAGCAGGGCTGGTTATGAGCATCAGGAGTGTAGCTACACTCTCACTCCAGCAGGGCTGGTTATTAGCATCAGGAGTGTAGCCTCTATTCTTCTCATAATGTTTATGTTCGTGCCGATTTCAGCTTCACTCTTACTTTTAATAATGCAGAAATAAGATCTCCAAAACACTGAGCCTATTAATAATTTCCAAGTGTGGATCACAGAGTTCCAATTTTAGCATCTTATAAATATTAATATGCTAATTAGCAGAAATCCCATCAATATTCTGAGTCTCATCTTTCATCACTACGGACGTGCGCGTTTTACAGGGGAGTGACTGACGACCAAAACACGCTCCAGTCCAACCTCCTCATGAATAATGAGGCAAATAATGAGGCGCAGAACGGAGGATGTTTCTGGAAGCTGCCGAGAGGACTGCAGTGCCAGGCCACAGAGAGAGGCTCACAGACACAGAGAGAGGCTCACAGACAGAGGGAGAGGCTCACAGACACAGAGAGAGGCTCACAGACAGAGGGAGAGGCTCACAGACACAGAGAGAGGCTCACAGACACAGAGAGAGGCTCACAGACAGAGGGAGAGGCTCACAGACACAGAGAGAGGCTCATAGACACAGAGAGAGGCTCACAGACAGAGAGAGAGGCTCACAGACACAGAGAGAGGCTCACAGATAGAGAGAGGCTCACAGACGCAGAGAGAGGCTCACAGACACAGAGAGGCTCACAGACACAGAGAGGCTCACAGACACAGAGAGAGGCTCACAGACACAGACACAGAGAGAGGCTCACAGACACAGAGAGAGGCTCACAGACACAGAGAGAGGCTCACAGACACAGAGAGAGAGGCTCACAGACACAGAGAGAGAGGCTCACAGACACAGAGAGAGGCTCACAGACACAGAGAGAGGCTCACAGACGCAGAGAGAGGCTCACAGACACAGAGAGAGGCTCACAGACGCAAAGAGAGGCTCACAGACACAGAGAGAGGCTCACAGATGCAGAGAGAGGCTCAAAGCTGGCTGTGTGTCTACCAAGCGAGGGAGAGTCCTACAGCGCTGAGAGATCCGAGCCTGGAATTGAACTGGCAGCCCCTTCAGTCAACAAATACAAATGAGCAGTCTTAATTAGGAGAAAAATTACAAACAAGGACAAAAAAAAGGCAGAAACCGACACATTAACTGAGACAGAACAGCTGAAGGGATCGCAATCCTGAACCAAACAACCAAAAGAAAATGTGAAGGACACGGAGGAGAGCATACGTGCAGAGCGGTCTCTCACCATGGGGGCTCATACGTTTACGACTCATTCTCACTGGTGCTTAATGCAGCTCGCCTGGTGAGCCAGCCACCCAGGGGTGGTGACAACCTGCCTATGAGACTGATCCTGTCTTACACAGGGCGAGTTCTGTCACAATGAGGCACAATTAGCCACATTTCTGCTTGGAGAAGCTCAGGGTGCATTAACATAACCCTAATGCCAAAGACACAGAGAGACACCCTGAGACACCCTGAGACACCCTGAGACCTCTATTGTTCCTGAGATACCACGGCATGTGGAGAATACACTCCTCAGAGTGTGGGATCTTCACACGTAGCGTTACTGACCATGTGACCCGCGAGGAGTCACGCGTACTGAAACACAAACATAAAGCACAGCTGCCCGTCAGCCAATGAGTGCCGCACGTCCATCCCGGCCAGGGCACTGATCAGAATCAGCAGACATATATCACACCCAGATAGCTCCACACCACCCACCAACTCACAGAACACCACGAAGCATAAATAATAAAGAGGAAATAAACACCCTAATGTTCTTACTGCATTGTTGCCTTTTATGATATCGCTCAGTGATATGTCGCCATTCACAGCGTTTGTGCAGAATCACTGGAACCCCACTGCACTGTGGGTGCGGCATGGCCTGAGTTTACACCTTTCACTGCACTGTGTTTACACCTTACACTGTGCTGTGTTTACACCTTTCACTGCACTGTGTTTACACCTTTCACTGCACTGTGTTTACACCTTACACTGCACTGTGTTTACGCCTTACACTGTACTGCGTTTACACCTTACACTGCACTGCATTTACACCTTACACTGTACTGCGTTTACACTTCTCACTGTACTGTGTTTACACCTTACACTGTGCTGTGTTTACACCTTACACTGTGCTGTGTTTACACCTTTCACTGTGCTGTGTTTACACCTTACACTGCACTGTGTTTACACCTTACACTGCACTGTGTTTACACCTTTCACTGTGCTGTGTTTACACCTTACACTGCACTGTGTTTACACCTTACACTGCGCTGTGTTTACACCTTACACTGTGCTGTGTTTACACCTTTCACTGTGCTGTGTTTACACCTTACACTGCGCTGTGTTTACACCTTTCACTGCGCTGTGTTTACACCTTACACTGCGCTGTGTTTACACCTTACACTGCGCTGTGTTTACACCTTACACTGCACTGTGTTTACACCTTACACTGTGCTGTGTTTACACCTTACACTGTGCTGTGTTTACACCTTTCACTGTGCTGTGTTTACACCTCACACTGTACTGCGTTTACACCTCTCACTGTACTGCGTTTGCACCTCTCACTGCGCTGTGTTTACACCTCTCACTGCGCTGTGTTTACACCTCTCACTGCGCTGTGTTTACACCTCTCACTGTACTGCGTTTACACTTCTCACTGTTCTGTGTTTACAACTTTCACTGTACTGCGTTTACACCTTACACTGCGCTGTGTTTACACCTTACACTGTGCTATGTTTACACCTTACACTGTACTGCGTTTACACCTCTCACTGTACTGCGTTTGCACTTATCACTGTACTTTTGGTTTCTTGTGAGGTCTATGTTCATTCAGATGATTTATTGCTGGCTGAAAGTGTTGTAAACTAGGAGGTCCCTGCAGTCAATCATGTCGTGCTTGGTGTAAAATAAGCCCGGCTCCATTGTTTAAATATTCAACCCTGGACAATATTTCAACAATAACTAGAAACACTTCACATTAGGGTGGAATTATTCATGTTTAATAAAGTATTGATAACGGAACTGTACTTCCTTTAAAAATGAATTCATTTATTTTCCAAGATGAATGAATATTGTTATGATATTTAAAAGGAGGCCAGAGTTTCCAAGTAAAAAATGGATACAGTATATTATTAATTGCCATATGCAGTTATTATTTATTTAGGTAAATGTGTGTAAATAAATACTTTTAATTTAAATAATTATTATTATTTTTTTTTTTAAATAAATTTATTTCAGATTTTTTCCCCTTTTTCTCCCAATTTGGTGGCCAATTGTACCCCGTCTGATTCAATTAGAGCTAGTGATACACCGCCCACACCCCGTCCCTCATGCCTTCTTCAAGCCGTCTCGTCTCATGCTCATGACCGTGATTCCGAGGCACCCGAGGTGCTTTATTGTGCGGCGATCAGCTGACCCTGCCAAGTCCCTCCCTCTGGAGCAGCGAGCCAATTATGCTGCTCCACGTGAGCCAGCCAAACTTGGCTTTTGGCAGGACCGGGAATTGAACCCCGGTCCCCGGTGTGCAACTGCAGCAAACTGCAACCGCAAGTCTGCTGCATCTTAGCCTGTTCCACCACCACGGCCCCAAAAATAAAAACTTTTAAAATAAATTTAAAAAATCTGCAGATTTCATTTCTCCACACACATCAGCTATAAAACAGAAGCAGTGGGGGACCTCCCAGGCTGGCTGTGTCACTCAGACCTACACTTTACAGGCAATATCAACTCACACTCATCTCATCATTAAAAGAGCAGACCTTCACTTTACAGGCAATATAAACTCACACTCTCACACTGAGACAGCAGACTGAGGGTTCAGGTCTCACCGTGAGCACATGACATCACAGATCCCATGACAACAGAACAACAGCAATCAGGAGTATGTCACTGTGACATCACCGATCCCATGACAACAGAACAACCAGCAATCAGGAGTGTCACTGTGACATCACAGATCCCATGACAACATAACAACAGCAATCAGGAGTATGTCACTGTGACATCACCGATCCCATGACAACAGAACAACCAGCAATCAGGAGTGTCACTGTGACATCACAGATCCCATGACAACAGAACAACAGCAATCAGGAGTATGTCACTGTGACTTCACAGATCCCATGACGCTCCACCAACGATCACATGGCCCATGTCAGCTCTACTGAGAGACCCACGCACTCATGAGTCTGGAGAAGGAAGTCTGAGAGCAGCGTGTGACTGGACCTTCAGCAGGATGGATGATCCTCAATCTGTGGCCCTGTTCCTCTTTCACACACATTCTGCCCATGGGAGAGAGTGCCCTCTTCTCCTTTAAACACAGAAGAACAATCCAGCACCGTGTCTGTGGCTGCAGTCAGCCCAGTGAATCAGAGATCACTTCCTCCTGCCTCTCCACCAGCGAAGTAGCTGCAGATCTTACAGCTCTCTGAGCTCAGAGCCGGGGAATCGAGTCTGCTTTTTACGCCATGCACAGGAGAAGAAGTGAAGAAGCTCTCCCGCTCTCTCACACACTCGCTCTCTCACACACTTGCCAGAGGAAAAGCTTTGGATCGACTGCAGATTCCAACTCGCAGGAGTGTGAGATTATGAGCTGTCGATTTTACACATCAGAAAAATGGGATCAGCAGAGTGACCCAGGAGAGATGCTCCCTGAGAGACGTGGAAGCAAAGAGCAGCCGGGGGGCTATGGGGGGGGGGGGGGTCAGACAGAGCGGGGGTCAGACAGAGCGGGGGACAGACAGAGCGGGGTCAGACAGAGCGGGGGACAGACAGAGCGGGGGACAGACAGAGCGGGGGACAGACAGAGCGGGGGACAGACAGAGCGGGGTCAGACAGAGCGGGGGACAGACAGAGCGGGGGACAGACAGAGCGGGGGACAGACAGAGCGGGGGACAGACAGAGCGGGGGACAGACAGAGCGGGGGCAGAGCAGACACCAGGCCTGTTCAGAACGTCTCTGTTTTTAGGATGAGGTCGAGGCATATGTAAGTGGGGCACATTGAGTGTTTTCTGTTGGATAGCTCCATAAACCTTTAATCTTTAAAGATGCATCAGTCTGATGGCCTAGTTCCCTCAGCCGGGTTTTTGGCATCCGGACACGAAAACCTCCGGCAATCACGACACAAGAGCAGCACTGAGCCCAATCCCAGAGTGCCCCTGGCCCGCAGGGACCCACAGGGACCCACAGGGGCAGGCTGACCAGAGTGCACGTACACCAGAGTGCACCTACACCAGGCCCAGAGTGCACGTACACCAGAGTGCACCTACACCAGGCCCAGAGTGCACGTACACCAGAGTGCACGTACACCAGAGTGCACTTACACCAGAATGCACGTACACCAGAGTGCACTTACACCAGGCCCAGAGTGCACGTACACCAGAGTGCACTTACACCAGAATGCACGTACACCAGAGTGCACTTACACCAGAATGCACGTACACCAGAGTGCACTTACACCAGAATGCACGTACACCAGAGTGCACTTACACCAGGCCCAAAGAGCGCACGTACACCAAGCCCAGGCAGCAGCACTGCCCCAACAGGACCCTGCCCGAACAGGACCTTGCCGCATGGTCCTCTCAAACGGAACTCACGGACAAGCCATGTCAATACTACCGACAGAGCGACTATAACTAGTGAGGACCAAACCAAAACATCTCAAACAACTACAGGCATTATTGTCTCCATAGCGGAGTGGGCCAATGGGTGAGGTTCAGACTGGTGACCGCAGATGCTTAATTAAACAAACAAAAAATGTATTTGAATGTCGATAAATATTATACCTCGCTGCGCATACTACTGTAAGCATAAAAGTGTGCCTATCGGTTTTGTGTGACAAATACCAAACAAATGATCATTCTATAATACATTTTACTTAATGTTATAAAAGTAGCAAATGCAATAGTTTCAGCGCTCAGGTTACGGTTTAACACACAGCCAGATCCCTTTCAGAACTGTTCCCATTCAGTTTGTGATCGAATTCATATTTATGCATGCGCCGAAGGATCAGAACGGAGTGTGCATCCTTATTAAATGTGATTCAAATGCTAATTCACTTTTTTATGCAGCTGAAGACACCTGTTTCAATATGGGGTGTAAACAGAACGTGAAGATGCTACCCGAACAGTTTGTTCCATTGCCAGGAGCCATTGTGTCCACGTCTGAAGACTTTAAGTGACATAATTTGCTCACATTTTAGCTACTAGCCCTATTTCATGAGTATTTTTTTATGTTGTTTATTTACATACAACCAGAGGAGCGTATCTTGCTCCATCAGTCTCCCACCTCGATACCCCCCTACACATCTTCCAGCTAGCTAATGGCAAGACAAAGAAACTAACGTTAGCTGCGTTTACATCGCTGCGCTAATACGAAGACAAAGCTTGCAGGCCAACAACCTATGCAGAGGCGAAACTTTTCAGAATTAATATCAAAAGTTGTGGTTTATCCTCCACCCAAGTTGTATTTTGACATTTGCTGACATTTTCGTTACATTTGCTACATTGCCCTGCGTCGGCCTCAAATCAGTGAGACATGTGTTCGGACGTGTGTTAGGGGGAAATGAAGCTAGCGCTAGCTAAGGAGGCAGGGCTGATACGATGCCCTCCCTCGTTAACCTTTAGCGTGCAGCGAACGGCGTTTGTTGGAAAATATGATTTAGTGTGAGGGATAGCAGCTAGCTGAAACTTAGCCAAACAGCGCGTTACACATGGAAATTACTCACAGCATTCAAGCTAACTTACAGTAACGTCCCTGTGATTACCGTAAATTAGCATCATTCGCGTCGCTGTCTTGTTAGCTAGCTAGTTATTTCAGTTTGTTTAAATTACAGTCTACCATTTACGACACTGTGACAATGTACATGTTAACTAGCTGTTTAACAGATCGAAGTTAGTGACGATGATTTATCCTCGTTTCCTCTGTACACCAAGGACTGCTTTGTCATTTTTAAGAACATTACCTAGCTTAAAGAAAGGGCATTTACATTAGCGTACATGCTCTCTGCGATAACAGTTGGGTGCTGAATATTTACTAACACTGCCTACGCTAAGAAGCTAACTTAGCTAACCTGAGTGTAGTCTTGGTGAAGCCCAACAAGGATACTGCTTATTTATTAACATCATAATGTATTTTTTATGTCCAGCAAGCCTGCAAGCTATTGTCCGCACACAGAACTCACTCACCGAGCCCGCTGATTTCTTGTCTGACATTGAGGCGGTTTCGCTCATCTGCGATAGCCTTCAGCATCTGCGGCAGAGACTGGTCGAGGTCCCCGTTCTCCTCCTCTTCTGTCCCGGCAGTCTTACAGTAACTCTGAAAGGATGCCATCTCCGAACTGAGCTCATGACAGTTCGGAAAAAAGGGAAAATCACACGGTCCGGGGGAGAAAGCGGTGTGATTGGAAGGGACGGGATAACCCCCCCTGAGCTACGGGTAGCTATCCCTCATTTAAGAAAATACATTATTATTAATAATCTTTGTTTAAAACCCTCACGTCGGTGTTCTCCGCCTTGGTATCACTTTGTGGACGGGGAGTGACAGGCTAATTTCAAAGGCAGAGTAACGCGAAGAAACCACTTCCGTCTGCGGTCTGAGATCAGCTGGAATTGCGGAGGAAACACCCCTCGCGCTTCCTGTAAGGCAGAATAACATTAAGCACTTAAAGGAGCAGGGCTCGAGGTTACGTTTTTCCTTCTTTTACAAACAATACCTCCGAGATTTATAAACGCGATGCAATAATATAACGGGAAAGGTACACAAAGCATTTCATTCTCAATATTGACAGTGTTTGTTGCCCCATGTGCGCACATATTTTCCCGTGGAACAGTCTGTTCCAGTTTACGCTCTGGGAGGGCTGAACACGTTCTCTATGTTATGAGGTCACTGCTCTCAAATTCCCCTTTCTCATAAAACTAAAACAGTACACTTCGTTTCAAAGAGCGAGAGGCAGTGCCAACGCATATAGTGATTATTGATGCGTTATTGGAATAGTTCTCATGTCGGTGAAAATAACATTAGTGATGTTGCGACTCAGTTTAATCAGACACTTGATCCTAGCTTGATAGGCAGTCCTGTTTCACAAGCCAAAAAGTAGTAGTATTGTTTTATACGCCATTGGTTATTTGTGTGCGCCTTTTAAATGGTCTTACACAAAGTTGTATAAACAAGACACATTTTTAATAAACCGTATTCCCGTTGACAGTGATCTCAGGGTAATATAATGTATTCCCTTGAATATAAATAATCATGCATTGTATGCTGAATTCCCTGTAGGCCATCTCGTCGTTATAATGGCACTGCATTCCCTGATTAATCAATCAATTCTTGCGTTGGCTTGCATTGTGTGATGTCATTCAGATAGTCAGGCCTGTTGACAAGCCAGATAAGTAAGAGTTTTCTTTCAACACATTATGAAATGAAATCAGCGTCACTGTGCAACAACACAGGATCCACCAGGGCTGTACGAGATTTGCACTGGACCTGTTGTGAAAAATGATCATAACACTGTTCCCACGATGGCCCTTTTGATTCAGAATCATCGGCCAGAGTTAAAAGATTAGATTCTCTGAGACAGAGCAATAATTCACACGTCTCCACACAGCCCAGCGGGAGGCCAGTGGCACAACCTCCATTTCATCACCACACAAAATTCTTCTGCAGTCCGATTGGCCGATAAGTCTGATCTTCTGTGTCCTCTGCCAATCCCATCAGTCATTGTCCAAAACACAACGGTGACGTCACTGACTGGCTTTTTCACAAGTCCTCTGAAATACTGAACTCAGTCACGGTCTGATTCCTTCACATCCTCTCATTTATTTCAGGGAAAAGGACTGGAAATTATTACAAATACTGGTAGTATTTATTTCAACTTTAGTTATTTCAACTTATGCAGAAATAGTTAAACAATAACTAGATGAGCAAGATGTATTTTTATTTGTTGCATCTATTTATTGAAACCTTTTACAGGTTACAATAGTGCCACCAAGTGGACAAAACACACCACAAACTAGCAATGACACAACCAATAATTAGGCAAAGTTTAATTGCATAATTTTAATGTTGTTAATGTTGTTTAAGAGAAAATTCCATTTGATTTATGCAGACTTATGCTTCACTGTAGTCACGGCAAAGTTATGCAGCTAACGCATTTAGGTCTGTAGGTCTGTGTATTTAATGTCATACATGTGTAGGTCTGTGTATTTAATGTCATACATGTGTAGGTCTGTGTATTTAATGTCATACATGTGTAGGTCTGTGTATTTAATGTCATACATGTGTAGGTCTGTGTATTTAATGTCATACATCTGTAGGTCTGTGTATTTAATGTCATACATCTGTAGGTCTGTGTATTTAATGTCATACATCTGTAGGTCTGCGTATTTAATGTCATACATCTGTAGGTCTGTGTATTTAATGTCATACATCTGTAGGTCTGTGTATTTAATGTCATACATCTGTAGGTCTGTGTATATCAAAGTAATCCATCAGGTATTACAGGAGAAAAATGTTATTTCCAATTTTCAATATTAATTTGGTCACACATTTTGGGGGATACTCTTAATCTATACTGTCCATAATTATTATTTATGGTTCATTTGGGTGATTATTTTTCAGAGGACCGTCAGACCAACAGACATACATAAACCATGGGAAACTCTTTTTGAATATTTGAGTTTTTGGCGTTTAGCGCACGCTAAAGCGTGCCGTTTTCAGTGTCCACAGTGACAGCTTGGGTTAAGCTGGGTTCCTGTCTGCACAGGAAGGATAAGCCACACCTCCATTCACACTCAGCCGTGCTGCGTGTGGTCTGGATGAAGGAGCAGGCTGTTTCTGAGCTGAACTCTCGGGTGACGGCGTTGAATAAATGTTCGGGTGACGGCGTTAGATGAACCCTCGCCTGATGTCAGAGGACCGGTTCCCCAGGGGCCCCGGGGGCCTCCGTCCGAAAGGGCCCCTGTTGCTGGGGTTACGCTCCTGGAGTGAGCCAATGGGGTCGAAGCGGGGGCGGGGCAGGCCGCCGGGCAGGAGGCCGGGCCTCTGGTCGTACTCCCCCCCGATGATGCCGGGGGGGTAGGGCAGGGGGTGGGGGTTGAAGGGGAAGGGGTGGTAGGGGGACGTGGGGAAAGGGGGAGTGGGGGCAAACAGGCGGGTGCGGCGGAATCGGGACGCCTCCCTCCTCTGCCTGTACTTCCTCCTGTAGAGCTGTGAGGAGGAGGAGGAGGGACAGGTGTGAAGAAGATTTATGTTAACCAATCACAAAAGGTCAGAACAGTGAATGATACTCACCGCTTTCCAGTCTGTGTTTGCTGGTCTGTTAATCTGATCTGGAAGAAGAAAATGAATCATTACAGATTGTAAAATTGCACGATGACAGATTGGTGAAACGGGTCACACGGGGAGAGGAGGCGAGTGGAAGGTTCCGGAAGGTCGGCCCGCGGCAGGCGGGACCCGTGTGATGTTTCTGGAGACGGTCGCTGTCAGAGGCGTGCGCAACACGGACGTGCCATTCTCAGGGCTCTGAACGGAGAACAGCAGGGAGGGGACATGGGCTCACACAGGGGCCAGGGGGCAGGGGCCAGGCTCACACAGGGGCAGGCTCACACAGGGGCCAGGCTCACACAGGGGCCAGTCTCACACAGGGGCCAGACTCACACAGGGGGCCAGACTCACACAGGGGCCAGGGGCCAGGCTCACACGGGGGCAGGCTCACACGGGGGCCAGGCTCACACAGGGGCCAGGGGCCAGTCTCACACGGGGGCAGGCTCACACGGGGGCCAGTCTCACACGGGGGCCAGACTCACACAGGGGCCAGGCTCACACAGGGGCCAGGGGCCAGGCTCACACAGGGGCCAGACTCACACAGGGGGCAGGCTCACACGGGGGCCAGGCTCACACAGGGGCCAGGCTCACACAGGGGCAGGCTCACACAGGGGCAGGCTCACACGGGGGCCAGGGGCCAGGCTCACACAGGGGCCAGACTCACACAGGGGCCAGGGGCCAGGCTCACACAGGGGCCAGACTCACACGGGGGCCAGGGCCAGGCTCACACAGGGGCCAGGGGCCAGGCTCACACAGGGGCCAGGGGCCAGGCTCACACGGGGGCCAGTCTCACACGGGGGCCAGGCTCACACAGGGGCAGGCTCACACGGGGGCCAGGGGCCAGGCTCACACAGGGGCCAGACTCACACAGGGGCCAGGGGCCAGGCTCACACAGGGGCCAGACTCACACGGGGGCCAGGGCCAGGCTCACACAGGGGCCAGGCTCACACAGGGGCCAGACTCACACGGGGGCCAGACTCACACAGGGGCAGACTCACACAGGGGCCAGGCTCACACGGGGGCCAGGCTCACACGGGGGCCAGACTCACACAGGGGCAGACTCACACAGGGGCCAGACTCACACGGGGGCCAGGCTCACACAGGGGCCAGTCTCACACAGGGGCCAGGCTCACACAGGGGCCAGTCTCACACAGGGGCCAGGCTCACACAGGGGCCAGACTCACACAGGGGCCAGGCTCACACAGGGGCCAGGCTCACACAGGGGCCAGGCTCACACAGGGGCCAGGCTCACACAGGGGCCAGTCTCACACAGGGGCCAGGCTCACACGGGGGCAGGCTCACACAGGGGCCAGACTCACACAGGGGCCAGACTCACACGGGGGCCAGTCTCACACGGGGGCAGGCTCACACAGGGGCCAGGCTCACACAGGGCCAGGCTCACACAGGGGCAGGCTCACACAGGGGCCAGGCTCACACAGGGGCCAGACTCACACAGGGGCCAGACTCACACGGGGGCAGGCTCACACGGGGGCAGGCTCACACAGGGGCCAGGCTCACACGGGGGCCAGGCTCACACGGGGGCAGACTCACACAGGGGCAGGCTCACACGGGGGCAGGCTCACCGCGGAAGTCGCGGTGGTACAGGTGTCTCCACAGTGAGGGGTCGGCGGCCGCACAGCGGAGGTCCCGGCAGGAGGCCGAGAGGGACGCCACGGCCCCCAGGTCCAGCAGCCTCAGCACCCGCAGGAGCAGCTCCGGGGGCAGGGCCGTCAGCCCAAACGCCGGCGGCAGCCCCATCGCTGCACCACCAGGGGGAGACAGAGCGCAGTCAGGCCGGCATCAAATACGCAACCCTGTTCAAACACTGTTCTGTGCTCGATTGATCTAGCCTGGAACTTTTTGAGAGTATTTCATAGGTTCCAATACACCAGACAGGCTCAGTAAAGCGTAGAAAAGTAGATGTACAGCACACAGACTGCAGGATAACACATTGCACACCGTCTGTGCACTGTTGGGACGTTGGAGAGCAGCCGGTACCTTGTCTGGC
>NC_083778.1:22722964-22770464 GCF_963514075.1 Conger conger | reverse complement strand
CCCTCGCAGTCCTCAAGCCCCGCCTCCTGGACATACTCCGCCTCTCTTATGTCCGCCTCACACCCACTGCTGCTGGGCTGCAACACACACCACAGCTCCCAGTACTGCTCCCAGTATGCATGTCCCACCATCTAACCCCGCCCAACAGTGCATATTCAGCTCCCTGTCCCATGATGCCATGGGGCACTGCTGGCCCCTGGCACTGAGGGCCCCATCACTGGCACAAAGGGGCATCACGCTTTCACCCTGCTGATGACGAGTCGTCATGGCAACACCACAGAGGAAGCTCTCCCTGCCATACTTTCACACCTCCAACTCCCGACCATTAACACCGCCGTAACCAAATCAGCGATGGTGCTCATGTCTGACTGCAGGACAGAAGAACCGGATGAGACCCTGACTGTGGTCACTGAGAGCAAGGGGTTCCCTGGTGTCTGAGCGACATACCTGCCTCTCTCAACCTGCCCCCTAATCAACCCCTGAGCTCACTGGCAGAAACGCTGTTCTCTCCCTCTCCACCGCAGCTGCTGTGTGGTGAGAGTTCAGGCACAAAATGGCTGCCCCACCCAGGTGGGTGCTCCACATTGGTGGTGGTTGAGGCCAGTTTCAATGAAAATCCCTTTGAGTGTGAGAACAGCAATATATAGATGCAAGGAGTTATGATTATTATTCGGTTACAGTGGTGACGGTAAGGGGGTTTCATGGCTATGCTCACCGATTCAGGGCTAGCCTCTCTGGCTGGGACGGGTCTACTGCAGGGGGCGGGGGCCCCAGGGGCAGCAGGGGCCGCGGGGGCCACGTGACCGGGCTGGTGCAGGATCAGGCAGATCAAATCCCCAGAAACCACGCCGCAGGAGGACAGCGTCCGGCCGATGTCAGAGAGAGGCTCCCTGCCGTTCAGCGACAGGCTGAACTCGGCCTCTGGGCTGGGGAGCCAATAAATACACACTTCTGTGAGGCTTACTGTGTTATTGCACATATTTTACTACCACATGCAGCCGATTTTACCGTTATAAGCCGGCAGGTGACTTAAAATAATTCTGTGAGATTGTGGGAGGGCGGTCAATATGTGTATTGTGTGTGCTTTCTCAGCCGTGACAATAACACAGCAATAATACTGTCCTTATAAGGCCGTGATAATAACACAGCAATAATACTGTCTTTATAAGGGTTTTATAAGACCATGGACAGGGTAATGCACCTGAGACCCCAGGGCGGTAAAAGGTGCTCCCTGATGCGGGCGCACAGATCCGACAGCACCGGCTCCTCTTCCTCCAGCTCCAAGCGGCTGGTCTGCTTGTTCAGCCTCACCCGCAACTTCATGCTCCTGCAGCAGTAAACGGAGATTCACAAACGGCAATGGAACAAGATGAAACACGAAAGCATTTGGAAAATAACGCTACTGTCATGGAAACGCATCGAGTCGAACGTCTTCGCTGCATTGCTTCAAACATTATTAATTTCAATAAGTTAATCATCCCTTCTGTTGGTAGATAATTTACGTGCAGTATCGAATACATATTGTAGAGTAAATAAAATATTTACTAACAAATTACATTAGGGGCCATAACGAAACCAGGAAGAACAGTTAAAAAGTAGATAACGTTGAGTCCAACCTGATCAATAGTAGCCAACTTCACTCAAAACGCTGATAGTTAGGTTACGCTCTGCCTAGTTTAGCTGCATACTGTAATACTGTATATTTTGTATCCAGTCTGACTAACTTGTGTCAGCTGGCCAACACAAGATAAGCACTGACCTACAATGTGTGCAAGCAAGTTAACACAATATCGAGGTGAGCTATGTCAGTATGCAAAACTGTTTCGGTTTCATTTCTTTATAGCGCATATCGCATGTATCCCGTTCTTAGTTGGACAACGTTACTCTTATAATACTTATCTCAAGTTAAATTTGGAGTGGAGTACCAAACTATGTAATATTACAAAATTAAACAACCATACAGTGCAAGTGCAGAGAATAACTTCTGATATACAGATGTTACAACACAAACAATGCTGTCAGCCAGCTAGATTATACGACATGATGTTTATTAGCCTGCCCACTCGTAAACTATCATGAAGTCACAACAAAAGCTAGAGCTGTCTACATAACTTAACCTAGTGAGCTACAATGAAAAGAGAGTTAGATAGATATACGTGTTGGTTACTAAGACGAGTTAACTTTAACGTTACCTACCTAGCCATCTACCAATGACTCACGATATTTCAGGGTAACACTGGACTATCAGTGAGCTAGCTTCACTTACGTTGTGCTGGCGATGAGGAGCAGAAAAGTTTCATTATTAAATGCCAAAGTTTTGAGTGTGATTGGGCGTATGAAGTAGCTGACAAGCGAAAAACGTCACATTGAAACAAACATTACACTCCTCCAAAACAATATGCAGGTCCCTGGCATGGACATGAACTACGGAGCCCGACGAGGGTTTAAATACCACACTGGTACAGTTCTCACTTAGACTAAGAAAAGGCTAGATGGAAATTACATTCAAAAATAAATAAAATTGTGTCTTAGCTGACATATTTAAATATGAAAAGCAATAAATGAAGACTGTTATCAATAAAACAAAGAGCCAACTATATATTTGATATATACGCGTTTGATATTCGCGCTCAGATATTTTGAGACTTCCGAGCTTCCGTATTACACTGGACGCTCATGGTGTGAAGAAGGTTCGATAGGCGTCTCAGTGAAATTCTGTCTATAAAGTATTAGTTGGCAGGACAACAAGATGAGTCGGACATACAATGACGAGTTGCAATATTTGGATAAAATCCATAAGAACTGCTGGCGAATCCGGAAAGGATTTGTTCCAAATATGCAGGTTATGTATTTAGCTATTCAGTTTATATGCGTATACGTGTAACCGGCTAGCTGTTAGCTTGACACATGTTCCTTGCTAGAGTTACATCGGTGCTTTAAAGGCTAGATTCACGTGTAATATCTCTAAGCACACAATTGATCTTGAACAATGCTGATAACGTTAAGTTTGCAGATGCAGTCACCTTAATTTCCCTAAGTTAAATGTTGGCTGGTCTGAGCACATTGTAGCTACGTAACCATTCAAAGTTAGCTAACCATTGAAACATCGTAGGCTTGTTGTAAATGTTATTTTTTTTGTGTGTGTGTGCGCGCAGGTAGAAGGAGTCTTCTACGTCAACGATCCTCTTGAAAAACTGATGTTTGAGGAACTACGAAATGCTTGTCGTGGCGGAGGTAAAAAAAAACAAAACCCAAAAAATTTATTTATCAGAAGCTACAGTAAGATTAACTGACGCAGAAAAGGAATGTGGTCATTGTAATACGTGCACATTTGTTAAATATTAATAATCGTTTCGATATGCATTATTCATCGTATTTATTTTTAGGATTTGGAGGATTTCTACCAGCCATGAAGCAGATTGGAAATGTCGCAGCCCTCCCCGGAATAGTGCACGTACGTTGACGTTGTTAATTATCCCCCCTAGGAAACTGTAGAAAACTCCAAAGCAACGTAAAGAGGTCGTAAACAATGACGACGCAGTTATGGTAAATGGTAGGCATTTTTATCGTGCCTTTATCCAAAGCGCTCTACAATTGATGCTTCTCATTCACCCATTCATACACACACTCACACACCGACGGCGATTGGCTGCCATGCAAGGCACCGACCAGCTCGTCAGGAGCATTTAGGGGTTGAGTGTCTTGCTCAGGGATGCTTCGACGCAGCCCGGGCGGGGGATCGAGCCGGCAACCCTCCGACTGCCAGACGACTGCTCTTACTGCCTGAGCCATGTCACCCCCCCAGTTACTTAATAAAATACTGAGATCTCAGCTACTTTGCAACAAGCGCATCATCGGTGACCGTTCCATAGTAATAATATGTTCTGGAGGTTTCTCTCCGATTTTGTTTTAGAGAGACAGCTTGCAAATCAGCCTTTTCAATTGACTTTTTGGACACGCAAAGTACATACTAGACAGTGGGCCTTGTACCCTGATCTTTGCATCAAGCTCACTTACATGTTATATTCCAGTTGTCCCATCTTAATGGAATTTGAGTTTGCAGTGTTATGGAAGCCTCAGCTCTGCTCAGCGTTACTGTCACTCTGTAGAAGTGCTCAGTGTTACTGTCGGTCTGTAGAAGTGCTCAGTGTTACTGTCGGTCTGTAGAAGTGCTCAGTGTTACTGTCGGTCTGTAGAAGTGCTCAGTGTTACTGTCGGTCTGTAGAAGTGCTCAGTGTTACTGTCGGTCTGTAGAAGTGCTGAGTGTTACTGTCGGTCTGTAGAAGTGCTCAGTGATACTGTCGGTCTGTAGAAGTGCTCAGTGATACTGTCAGTCTGTAGAAGTGCTCAGTGTTACTGTCGGTCTGTAGAAGTGCTCAGTGTTACTGTCGGTCTGTAGAAGTGCTCAGTGTTACTGTCGGTCTGTAGAAGTGCTCAGTGATACTGTCGGTCTGTAGAAGTGCTCAGTGATACTGTCGGTCTGTAGAAGTGCTCAGTGATACTGTCGGTCTGTAGAAGTGCTCAGTGATATTGTCACTCTGTTTGTAGAAATCCATTGGGCTGCCAGATGTCCACTCTGGATACGGGTTCGCGATAGGAAATATGGCCGCCTTCGACATGACTGATCCCACAGCTGTGGTTTCTCCAGGTAACCATCCTGTTTGGGGTGTTCCACAACAGTTAGAATTGGTGGTGTTGCTTATTTACTGCTGAAGGATAGAAGATTCTATCCCAAGATTAAAACTGGTCAGCATGCTTACAGCTGTTGGAAGCTGAATTAGAGAGAGGAATATGGGTTTATTTCCTGAAGCGTTTGTGTTGACCTTTGACCCCGCGTGCGCAGGGGGGGTGGGGTTCGACATTAACTGCGGGGTGCGGCTGCTGCGGACCAACCTGGATGAGGGCGACGTGCAGCCGGTGAAGGAGCAGCTGGCCCAGGCGCTGTTCGACCACATCCCCGTGGGCGTGGGCTCCAAGGGAGTCATTCCCATGAGCGCCAAGTAAGCTGCAGATTACACACAGTGTACAGGAGGAGTGTGTGTGTGAGTGTGAGTGGCTGTGTGAGTATGCGCGCGTGTGTGTGTGCATGTGACTGTGTATGAGTGTGTGTGTGACTATGTGCGTATGGACTGTAACACGGCTGTGTGTGTGTGTGAGTGTGAGACAGTAACCTGGCTGTGTGTGTGTGTGTGTGTGTGTGTGTGTGAGAGTGTGTGTGAGTGTGAGTGTGTATGGACTGTAACACGGCTGTGTGTGAGTGTGAGACAGTAACCTGGCTGTGTGTGTGTGTGTGGCAGGGATCTGGAGGAGGCCCTGGAGATGGGGGTGGACTGGTCTCTGAGGGAGGGCTACGCCTGGGCCGAGGACAAGGAGCACTGTGAGGAGTACGGCAGGATGCTGCAGGCCGACCCCAACAAGGTGTCCTCCAAAGCCAAGAAGAGAGGCCTGCCCCAGGTACTCACTCACACACTACATGTTATTACAGCTATCCAGTGGTATAACTGGCGAGTTTATCGTGCTAATTGTCTATCAAAATTGTTCATCATAAATCGGTTTCACTTTTACCACTGCATTTCAGAAGCATTGGTAACGAGGCCATTTTATGGGCAAGTGTCCTCAGCGGTTGCTTTGGCGTGATTCGAATAATTTGAACTATCTAGCGGTCATACTCAAATACACCACTAGAGGGCCAGATAACGACAGCGATAAAGTGGATTGAACGCCAATATCTGTGTATTTACGCCCTCTGGCGGTAAACGTGATTAATTTCAGATGTCATACTAAAGTACACCACCAGAGGGCATACGCATCCCAATTAGTTCTTAATCGTACTCTCTGGCGGTGTACTTTAGTATAACCTCTGAAAATCGCAGCAATACAATCAACAATCCAGTCGTCAATGCTTGTTCTTTCACACCAGACTATAGCTTGTAATTTAAATGCATGCACACATTTTCACTGAATAAATTACCCAAAAATGGCTTTCATATGACAGTATCGGTGACCTAGTTTTACTTTTGGTCAAACCTTTGGCAATACTAGCTATGTAGCAGTGCCTGCACATATTTAAAACGCAGTACAAGGATAACTAACATTCGTGAATATCATACAATATTATTACAGCGGTCCAGCAGTTACTCGTGTACACCGCTAGAGGGCATTATTACAACAATTACGAACATTTGGGATGCTTATGCCCTCTGGTGGTGTACTTTAGTATGACATCTGAAATTAATCTCGTTTACCACTAGAGGGCGTAAATACACAGATATTGGCGTTCAAAACAGTTATCGTTGAAGTTATCTGGCCCTCTAGTGGTGTACTTGAGTATGACATGTCGACACGGCCAAATTAAATGGCAGCATACGCGACGGTTATATTTAGGTGTAATAATCGGTTTGTATAATGTCCTTGGACATTATAAAATAAAGGATAAAATCCACAGCTTTTTCCTCTCAGGATACAAATATTTTAATTGTGTTGCTCAACATACAGACCTGTTGTCTTAGGGAAGTTGTGGTTCATACAAGCCGTATGGCCATGCACAGTGCCAGCGCTAACCGTCAGTGAGTGAGCGCAGGTTTGGCTGTGTGTAGTGTGTGTGTGTGTGTGTGTGTGTGTGGTAGTGTGTGCGTGGTGTGTGTGTGTGTGTGGTAGTGTGTGTGTGTGGTAGTGTGCGTGGTGTGTGTGTGTGTGTGTGTGTGTGTGTGTGTGTGTGTGTGTGTATGGTCTGTGGTAGTGTGTGTGGTGTGTGCGTACTCACCCCAGACTCCTGGTCCCCGCAGCTGGGTACTCTGGGAGCTGGGAACCACTACTGCGAGATCCAGGTGGTGGATGAGATCTTCAACGACTATGCCGCCAAGAAGATGGGCATCGACCACAAGGGCCAGGTGTGCGTGATGATCCACAGCGGGAGCCGGGGGCTGGGCCACCAGGTGGCTACAGGTGCGCACCCCCCCCTCACATCGCCCCCTCTCTCTCTCTTCTCTCCCTCTTTCTCTCTCCCATCCCCTCCAGTCACCTTGGTTTCTCCAAACCTCTCTCTCACCCCACTACAGGACTAGAGTTGTTTTAATAACCAGGAGCCTCACCAATGTGTCCCCAATGTGCAGTAGAGAAGCTCTATTGGTTCAGGTGGTCACCGGTGCAGCATCAGATGGGCAGTGCAGCTCAGTACTGACTGAACGACGTGAGCCCTGGTTGTGGTTGATATGACCGCGTCCGCAGGGCTCATGTTGTGCAGGTTCCGTGTGGCGCTGTGGGTTGGAGCTCCAGTCCTGACGGGCCCTGGCTGTGTTCTGCAGACGCTCTGGTTGCCATGGAGAAGGCGATGAAGAGGGATAAGATTGTGGTGAACGACAGGCAGCTGGCATGTGCGCGGATCACGTCAGACGAGGGCCAGGACTACCTGAAGGGCATGGCTGCGGCCGGGAACTACGCCTGGGTCAACCGCTCGTCCATGACCTTCCTCACGCGCCAGGTGAGTCTTCCTCACCGGCTACACCTTCGTCACGCGCCAGGTGAGTCTTCCTCACGGGGTACACCTTCCTCACGCGCCAGGTGAGTCTTCCTCACGGGCTACACCTTCCTCACCAAAGTTTTTGAACCCAAAACAATGAGGTATTTTACCCAGGTCTGCTTCAGTAAAACATGTGATAAAGGCCCTGTGTTAAAGGCTGTGGTTAAAGGCCCTGTGTTAAAGGCCCTGTGTTAAAGGCCCTGTGTTAAAGGCCCTGTGTTAAAGGCCCTGTGTTAAAGGCCCTGTGTTAAAGGCCCTGTGTTAAAGGCCCTGTGTTAAAGGCCCTGTGTTAAAGGCCCTGTGTTAAAGGCTGTGGTTAAAGGCCCTGTGTTAAAGGCCCTGTGTTAAAGGCCCTGTGTTAAAGGCCCTGTGTTAAAGGCCCTGTGTTAAAGGCTGTGGTTAAAGGCCCTGTGTTAAAGGCCCTGTGTTAAAGGCCCTGTGTTAAAGGCCCTGTGTTAAAGGCTGTGGTTAAAGGCCCCGTGTTAAAGGCCCTGTGTTAAAGGCTGTGGTTAAAGGCCCCGTGTTAAAGGCCCCGTGTTAAAGGCCCTGTGTTAAAGGCCCTGTGTTAAAGGCTGTGGTTAAAGGCCCTGTGTTAAAGGCCCTGTGTTAAAGGCCCTGTGTTAAAGGCTGTGGTTAAAGGCCCCGTGTTAAAGGCCCTGTGTTAAAGGCTGTGGTTAAAGGCTGTGGTTAAAGGCTGTGGTTAAAGCACACTGTCTCCCTCAGGCCTTCTCCAAGGTGTTCAGCACCACGCCCGATGACCTGGACATGCACGTGATCTACGACGTGTCGCACAACATCGCCAAGGTGGAGGAGCACATGGTGGATGGGAAGCAGAGGACCCTGCTGGTGCACCGCAAGGGCTCCACCCGCGCCTTCCCCCCCCACCACCCGCTCATCGCCGTCGACTACCAGGTAACCCCCCCACAGGGCCCAGCTAACTCCGTAATCCTGCTCTGTGAAACAGGGCCCTGCGTGACTGGCCCTCAGCTGTTAAAGACAAACTCTAGCCCTCAGCTGTTGAAGACAGACTCTAGCCCTTAGCTGCTGGAGAGACTCTAGCCGTTATCAGCGGTGAGATGAACCTTCTCCAGTGATCAAGTGTCCTGTTTTCTGTCCCCATGATCAGCTGACCGGACAGCCCGTCCTGATTGGAGGCACCATGGGAACGTGCAGCTACGTGCTGACGGGCACGGAGCAGGGCATGACGGAGACCTTCGGGACCACCTGCCACGGGGCGGTACGCCGGACTACGTTTCCCACAATGCCCCTGTGCCCCAGCTGCTCAGGACTACAGTAACAGGCTCCTGTTGATTGGTGTTTTCAGGGTCGCGCCCTGTCCCGCGCCAAGTCCCGCAGGAACCTGGACTTCCAGGACGTGCTGGACAAGCTGGCGGACCAGGGCATCGCCATTCGCGTGGCCTCGCCCAAACTGGTCATGGAGGAGGTGGGGCACCGTCTGAGGGGTTCCTCTGTGGGAGTCTGCAGAGACTTACTTATGAAGAAGAATCGCACACTTAAGTAGTGCTCCAAAATCGCAGTTTTAGTCCAACAACAGGGTTATTATTGTTGGATTAAAACGCATTACATCGTGTGCGAGTCTTTTTCATGCGAGTTTCTCAAACACTGAACACTTGAGACCCTCTGACATGTGTGTCTGTTGTCTCTCAGGCCCCGGAGTCGTATAAGAACGTGACGGACGTGGTGAACACCTGCCACGACGCCGGCATCAGTAAGAAGGCCATCAAACTGCGGCCCATCGCCGTGATCAAGGGCTGAGCCCCCCCGCCCCCGGGACCGTTACCCAGGAGCCCCTGCACACGCACCGCCACAGGAAGTGACTCCAGCACGCTGCAGAGACGGGGACTGAATGAGCTCGATGTTCCACGCACAGCGTGGGAACTCTGCAGATCAGCCTTTATTTTCCTTTAGACGGTTTTTAGTTTCGTGGCTGAAGCCTTTTGGGGATTATTTTCCTTGTGCGCCTCGAGTTGAGGAATGAAAGCAGCTGGTTAGACCAGCGTCAATAAAAGCACTAAACAAAGAGCTGATGGTGTGATTTCAAAGTAAATCGAATCAAGTCATTTGAAAGTAAATCGATGAGAATCTGATCTTTGTCGTTGTGGTAAAAGCTGAATTTTCACGGGTAAGCCCCCTCTCTCCGGGCCACTCTAACCTTCACATCACATTTGGCTCAAAGCAAACTCCCGATCGGTTAGTCTGCATGGACCGCTGGACATCGTGCTGAGGGCGAGACCACACTGACGCTCCCAGAAACACAAGACCCTCTGAGCAAAACCCCCCCATCGCAGAACTGCATTGTAAGACACACAGCACTCAAAGCCATGGATTTGTAAACACTTTATTGGTAATGAAACAGACGAACACAGTCCCCCCTCCTCTCCTCTCAGAAATAATCACAACACTGAGCTTCAGAATTCCACAATGTTAAGACATCAACAATAAGTTCCAGAAGAAATATTAATAACTACACGTTTATGACACGTTGAGCTGTGGCTGTCTGAACATGCATAGTGTGGTGGACTGTTCCTGTGAGGGGCTTACAGGAGGAGCAGGAAATGGACACAGACCTCGGTGCCCTCTGGCTGTGCCTATCGGACCCCAGGGCAGACAGTTAGCCCTCTGGCTGTGCCTATCGGACCCCAGGGCAGAATTCACGCGAGTGGTTAGACTAACACGTGTACCCCGTCTCTCACATGCTGCAGTCTGACCAGATTAACCCAGCCGACACGTTCGGCACAACAGGAAGTGTTTTACGGACGAGCTGGACTTGAGGCATGCGTTTCTTTTCACCGACAGATCACCTTAGTTCTCTCTGAGCCCTCAACTGAGATTTGAACAGATGAATCTGATTGGGTGCACCAGGGTTACCGGGGGATACCGGTTGGATTGTCTCCTGAGTCCAGTTCATGCAAGGAAGCTCTGTTGTCAGATTCGTCCAAGAGCAGCTGTTCTTCAGCCAGGCAAAAGGACAACAAACGCTCACGTTGAAGCCCAGCACTCTAGCTGAGTGAATGCTGGAGCTAGCAGAATTTAACTGACCGTACAGTCAGGGAGACCGTATACACCACCACTGAATTATTGCAGCTGGACAAAGCCGGGAGTCTTCTGATTGGTTCATACACTGTAAGTGACAGCAGACAGCCCTTCCCCTCCTATCACCAACTGAAGGCTGAGGTCGTTCGCACCAGCACTGGGAACTGCAGCAAAATTATTAATTTCAAATAAACCCACGTGTAAATAGGTTTCCTTCAGTCGCCATTTTAAAAACTTGGCCTAGTAAATATACAAATTCAATTATAGCTGGCTTCGCCCTGGTAGTCTTAATATTTGAGTCAAATGCAAAAACTTGCACGAAAGATGAACAGACCAAGCCTGGTCCCTAATTGAACAAGCCGTGGGCACTAGAACACCTCTTCACACTGAAGCACAAATTTAACACAAAATGGCACTAGTCGCTGCTTCACAATAACGGGGTTTAATGGCCGATCCAGTGAAATGGCCTGAGCCGTCAGCTGGAGCAGGGACTGTAGCAGGGCGTTAGCTGGTGGTCTCCACCGGGGGGGGGACAGGGCCTGGGGGGGACAGGGCCTGGGGGGGGGGGGGGGTAACACTCAATGTTCTTAGTGATTCATCTAATGTACAGCACATGCAGAAAATGTCAGTGGCAATTTCACCCGAACATGACAAACACCCTGCTGCACTGTATCTATGCTCTGGAGTAGCAGCCCCAAACGGCTGATCCTGGATCAGTCCGCTCAACCACAATGAGCCCAGGCTTAGTGTGCACACAGACTCAGACTGACCCAGGATCAGCACGAGGGGAAGGTGTCCAGTCCTATTGGAAAAGGGCCGGTGCAGGTGCAGGATTTACCTTCAGCCCAGCGCACAGACACTGGACCTGGATCTCTACTGATGACCTGGATCTCTACTGACGACCTGGATCTCTGAGGACCGGGATGAGTTAGTTTAATTGGGCATCGCAGTGCCCCCACATTGGGCCTCTTCAAACAGGACTGGACACACCTGACCTACACTGTCCCAGCGTATCTAGGGTTACATGCTGAAAATCCAAACCCTACTTTAGATCCATCGCTTATTTGGCTGCAAAACTAGTAGTTTATCTTTTAACAGTAAAAAGGCAGGGATTATGAGTAGGAAGTAGAACTACCCAGCTAGGGGTAAACAGAGACCTGCTACAGCGATCTGATGAACTTTTCCCCCACCAGCGTATGTGAATATAAATGATGAATGTGTTTCATAAGAGCTACACAACTCTTTCATGAGCACAACAGACACCCATAAACACTCACACCCACAAACACTCACACCCACAAACACTCACACCCACAAACACTCACACCCACAAACACTCACACCCACAAACACTCTCACCCACAAACACTCTCACCCACAAACACTCTCACCCACAAACACTCTCACCCATAAACACTCTCACCCATAAACACTCTCACCCATAAACACTCTCACCCATAAACACTCTCACCCATAAACACTCTCACCCATAAACACTCACACCCATAAACACTCACACCCATACACACTCACACCCATACACACTCACACCCATACACACTCACACCCATAAACACTCTCACCCATAAACACTCACACCCATAAACACTCACACCCATAAACACTCTCACCCATAAACACTCTCACCCATAAACACTCTCACCCATAAACACTCATAAACACTCTCACCCATAAACACTCTCACCCATAAACACTCATAAACACTCACACCCATAAACACTCTCACCCATAAACACTCTCACCCATAAACACTCACACCCACAAACAGGCATGGGACATGACTCGCTTGCCTAATTATGGTTATTGACATAAGTATTTATGAGCACTTATGTCATGCTTATGAAGGTATTATGAACTGCTTATGAAGGAGGTATGTAGCTGCATTGAAGGACCATCTGCAGAAATTGGGACATGCTTCTGAAGAAGACCCAGACTAGTGAAATTCCTGGTGAATTCCTGGTCTGTTCCTTGCTGTTGCCGTATTCAGAAGGACATGTCTCTGGAGATATAACAGGTTTGTGGGGAAAGTTCAGCTGTGTGTCCTCAACTCCCTCAGACTCAAAGTTTCCAGTGGAGAGCAAGTTATTCGATTGAATGATCTGCTAAAAGTGATTATATTATATAAACACAGAAAAAATATCTTTTTTTATCAATTCGCTAATTCATCCATTGACTCTCCGTGGGGTAAAGGGGCTTGCCCTGATGTGGAGGTCCGGCTACTAGTCAATATTTACAAGATGCTCAGGCGGTGAGGGTGGAGTGTTCCTCTGTCCGCACGTCGTCGTCAGTTTGACTGCCGGGGGGGGGGGGGGGGGCTTATAAAATATTTAAACACAGTAGTTTTTGTGTTTCTTTCTGTAACATCTTAAAATGGCTTCCTTTTGTGCTGGCTCCATTAAACCTTAATTGACTGCAAGCGGCCTGATGAGATCAAACTACTTAAACCGCATTCGGCTGTATATTTCCAAATTAAAGGACTCAGTTTATTTGTTTATGAAGGCCAAACAGATGAGCATTCTTCACGGGTGTGAGGTTGGAGGGGCAGACACAACGCAGCACCGCACGCCTCCAGCGAACTCCAATGTCCCTTTCACCACAAATCACTTTCACTCAAAAAATTCCTTATAATACAAATCAAACTCCAAGGTCAATTTGGAAAGCAAATCTCTACACCTACATTTAGGTGAACAAACTTCAAAATATCAAAGCACTCCTCTAACAAAAAGAAAAATGTAGCTTTATACGTTCAAAAGGACTATCTTCATTTAACAGAGAAAATAAATGATTGGAAAACCATTCGATGAGAAAAATGCCCCTGAACTCGCTTTCGTTTATCCCCTGACCGTTTTACCCATGATCCTCTGCTTCACTTCCCGTGACACAGAGCGGGGAGCCGCCTGACCCCTGTGTGGCTGACGAGGCTGTCAATCCGACGCCGTGCTCTCGTCTGATTGGACAGGGCCAGTGGAGCAGGGTCCGCCCCCTCCCTGCCGGTCCCCACACAGGACGTCGGGCGCCGTGTTTAAGTGCTAAAGCAGCTCCTATGCTAAGCCACCTCCATCCCACGTCCTCTTCCTTCCGCACCACTTCCTGTTTCACATTTTGGCTCGCTGAAAGAACACCTGTCCGCCAAGGAAAGCACAGGGAGCCTTTATCAGACTTTCTCTCAACTAATCCAGAATTTCTCTCAACTTAACCAGATGCCACAATCACAGCAATTTCACACAAGTCGGCTGAAATTCATAAACAAGTCATTTTGCTCAGGTTTCCACGTTACCTTGATGTAGTTTTTGAAAACCTTGGGGTCTGGCTGCTGAAGCACTTGGCATAGTTCCTGTGAAAATGGGGGAAGAAGGTAACAAAAGGAGAAATGAAACCCCTGTGTGCTGTACCTGTGTGCTGTACCTGTGTGTGATCCAGGCACCCTCTCTCCATTAGTGCTGTGCCTGTGTGCTGTGCCTGTGTGCTGTACCTGTGTGCTGTGCCAGTGTGCTGTACCTGTGTGTGATCCAGGCACCCTCTCTCCATTAGTGCTGTACCTGTGTGCTGTACCTGTGTGCTGTACCTGTGTGCTGTACCTGTGTGCTGTGCCTGTGTGCTGTACCTGTGTGCTGTACCTGTGTGCTGTGCCTGTGTGCTGTGCCTGTGTGCTGTGCCTGTGTGCTGTACCTGTGTGCTGTACCTGTGTGCTGTGCCTGTGTGCTGTACCTGTGTGCTGTGCCTGTGTGCTGTACCTGTGTGCTGCACCTGTGTGATGTCAGGGGAGAGCTGCACCTGTGTGATGTCAGGGGAGAGCTGTACCTGTGTGATGTCAGGGGAGAGCTGGAGGGAGGGCAGGTAGTCCTGCTGCAGGTACTGGATGAACTCTGGCCCCTGTGAGCAAACAGAACCGTTATACACCTGAACACACCTGTCAGGGTTTACACCTGCACACACCTGTAACTGTTAACACAACTGCTGTTATGTCCAATGGATGCTGTGCTCCATTGATCTGGTAACAGGTTTGTGGTGACCAAAATTACATTTGTGCAGAGTTGATTTGGTTCATGGAAAGTTTATAATGGTCAATGTAATTCAATGAAATGCCAATGAGCTGATTAGTCACAAGTGGGTTTACTTTAGTTAGAGGTTATTGCTGCTCTATAGTCTGAGTACTTTAGTTAGAGGTTATTGCTGCTCTATAGTCTGAGTACTTTAGTTAGAGGTTATTGCTGCTCTATAGTCTGAGTACTTTAGTTAGAGGTTATTGCTGCTCTGTAGTCTGTGTACTTTAGTTAGAGGTTATTGCTGCTTTATAGTCTGTGTACTTTACTTAGAGGTGAGACTGCTGCTCTATAGTCTGTGTTCATAAGTGAGGCAGGAATAGGGCGGGGTCCTTACCCTTTTCAGATGGATCATTTTCAGAGTGAGGGCACACTCCGACAGGGTCTGAAAACCAAACGCACGGGGTTAAACCTGCGCGACTTCACACAAGATGGCTGACAGAATGACTGGCCTTGGGAATCTTACCAGGACGGTCTGGGCATCTGATAGGTCGAAGGTCGGCTTGAGCGGGGCCACAAAGCATGCTGGGACAATGTGTTTGTAGATGAAGTCAGGGAACCCGACCAGACCGTCTTTACCGCCTACAGTGGAAGAAACCGAGCATATTTACACCCTAAAACTTCATCTTTATTTCAATTTCTGTAACTATTTAATCACTCCAGGACCCTGAGGACGGGGTCAGTTGTAACACCCTCAATAATCTTCAGTATCTTCATATGCCACACCAGCAACATAGCCAACAACTTAAAATTGTATGCGCATATTTATTGTTTTCTCTACCATACATTAAAGGGTATTATCCACTCAGTGACAGAGCATACAACCTTTAAATAGTGTTAATGGAGGGATAACTATTAGCACCATTATCTACTCTGCTAGTTTTATCAACACGGCTTTCAACCTTTTACCATGAAGAGTAAAGGGGTCTCAGGGAGCCGGCCTGGCCCAGGGGTCAGGGGTCAGAGGGGTGCCCATGCTGACTCACCCCACAGCTCCACCAGCTTGGACAGGATGGTGAAGCAGGTCTTCTGGGCGACGGGGTCGGGGAAGTCCACCGCTCCCTGGATGACGGTGAACAGGACCCGCTCGATGTTCTCTGGCCCTGAGGAGAGAGAGCAGCCCCTTACACACACACTCCTTCTGTTCCACACACTCTCTCACACACACACACACACACACACACACACACACACACACACACTCCTTCTGTTCCACACTCTCTCTCTCTCTCTCTCTCTCTCTCACACACACACACACACACACACACACACACACACTCCTTCTGTTCCTCTCTCTCTCTCACACACTCACACACACACACACACACACTCACACACACACACACTCACACACTCACACACACACACACACACACACACACACACACACACACACTCCTTCTGTTCCACACTCTCTCTCTCTCTCTCTCTCTCTCTCTCACACACACACACACACACACACACACACACACACACACACTCCTTCTGTTCCACACTCTCTCTCTCTCTCTCTCTCTCTCTCACACACACACACACACACACACACACACACACACTCCTTCTGTTCCTCTCTCTCTCTCACACACTCACACACACACACACACACACTCACACACACACACACTCACACACTCACACACACACACACACACACACACACACACACACACACACACTCCTTCTGTTCCACACTCTCTCTCACTCTCTCTCTCTCTCACACACACACACACACACACACACACACACACACACACTCCTTCTGTTCCACACTCTCTCTCACTCTCTCTCTCTCTCACACACACACACACACACACACACACACACACACACACACACACACCTTCTGTTCCACACACTCTCTCTCACTCTCTCTCTCTCTCACTCACACACACACACACACACACACACACACTCCTTCTGTTCCACACTCTCACACACACACACACACACACACACACACACTCACACACTCACACACTCACACACTCACACACTCACACACTCACACACTCACACACACACACTCCTTCTGTTCCACACACACTCTCTCTCTCTCTCTCTCTCTCTCACACACACACACACACACACACACACACACACACACACACACACACACACACACACACACACACACACCTTCTGTTCCACACACTCTCTTTCTCACTCACTCACACACAAACATCCTATATCCTGTTTCACACAGAAAAAAAGTAACCTCCTTTCCGCATTTGTCTCCTCCTGTTTGGAAGTATGCACGGGGCTGCTGTACCTTGACTGACTATGACCCCGCGTAGCCGTACCCTGATTGGCTATGACCCCGTGTTGCCATACCCTGATTGGCTATGACCCCGTGTTGCCGTACCCCGATTGGCCATGACCCTGTGTAGCCGTATGCGGATTGGCTGTGACCCTGTGTAGCTGAACCCTGATTGGCTGTGACCCTGTGTAGCCGTACCCTGATTGGCCATGACCCCGTTTAGCCGTATGCTGATCGGCTGCAACCCTGTGCAGCCGTACCGATTGGCTATGACCCAGTGTAGCCGTACTCTGATTGGCTGTGACCGCGTGTAGCCGTACACTGATTGGCTGTGACCCCGTGTAGCCGTACTCTGATTGGCTGTGACTGCGTGTAGCCGTACGCTGATTGGCTGTGACCCCGTGTAGCCATACTCTGATTGGCTGTGACCCCGTGTAGCCATACTCTGATTGGCTGTGACTGCGTGTAGCCGTACGCTGATTGGCTGTGACCCTGTGTAGCCGTACGCTGATTGGCTGTGACCCCGTGTAGCCGTACGCTGATTGGCTGTGACCCCGTGTAGCCGTACGCTGATTGGCTGTGACCCCGTGTAGCCGTATGCTGATTGGCTGTGACCCTGTGTAGCCGTACGCTGATTGGCTGTGACCCTGTGTAGCCGTACGCTGATTGGCTGTGACCCCGTGTAGCTGTACGCTGATTGGCTGTGACCCTGTGTAGCCGTACGCTGATTGGCTGTGACCCTGTGTAGCCGTATGCTGATTGGCTGTGACCCCGAGCAGCCGTACCCTGATTGGCGATGACCGGGTGCATGCTGGTGCTGGCGACGGTCTGCAGGAAGCCGAAGTAGCTCCGGCGCAGCATCTGCTTCTCCAGCGCGGCCGTCTGGTCGTTCTCCTCGGCCGGCCGTGAGAGCACCTGGAAGATGGCCTGCACCAGCGGCATGAAGACCTGCTGCAGGAACGGCAGCACCTGACCCTGCAGAGCACAGCCAGCGCAAGGTCACTTCCTGCGCTGCAGCGCGGCGAGGTCACTTCCTGTGCTACAGCCCCATCACTGCCAGCACAGCGAGGTCACTTCCTGCGCTACAGCCCCATCACTGCCAGCACGGCGAGGTCACTTCCTGTGCTACAGCCCCACCACTGCCAGCACAGGGAGGTCACTTCCTGTGCTACAGCCCCATCACTGCACAGCAGGGTGAAGACTGTACCTTAAACTTGGCGGTGATCTGGTTGATGAGGGGGACTGTACCTTAAACTTGGCGGTGATCTGGTTGATGAGGGGGACTGTACCTTAAACTTGGCGGTGATCTGGTTGATGAGGGGGACTGTACCTTAAACTTGGCGGTGATCTGGTTGATGAGGGGGACTGTACCTTAAACTTGGCGGTGATCTGGTTGATGAGGGGGATGAACTCCTGCAGGTCCTTGGCCTCGCAGTCCTTCAGCATGTGTTCGAAGGCGGCGGGGATGAAGGGCAGAACCTCCTCCTCCAGGCAGATGATCATGCGGTGCAGGAAGGTCCTCACGCCGCTCCGCAGCGCCTCCTTCTGGACGGGGCAGCTCAGCGCGGGGACGAAGGTCTGCAGGCAGTCCCGGTACACCTGAGAGCATCCGCACTGCCGCACCGTCTGCTTGTTACTGAAGGCCTTGCTGGTGCGGCTGGAGGACGCAGGGGGTGAGGTTATTACGCACGCTAATGCATGCTAATAATGCTACATGCTAATGGTGCAACATGCTAACACTGCAACATACTAATACACACTAACAATGCAACATGCTAATAATGCAGCATGCTAATACACGCTAACAATGCAACATGCTAATAATGCAACATGCTAATACACGCTAACAATGCAACATGCTAATAATGCAGCATGCTAATACACGCTAACAATGCAACATGCTAATAATGCAACATGCTAATACACGCTAACAATGCAACATGCTAAGAATGCAGCATGCTAATACACGCTATCAATGGGGCGTAGCGTACCTGGCGAAGCCCACGGCGTGGCTCAGGCAGTCGGCGAGCGCAGCCTGCCGCTCCTCGTCCTGCTCCTGCAGCAGCTTCCCCAGCAGCTGCTGAAAGCGCTCCATCAGCGGGGCCAGCAGGCTGCGCATCATCGCCTGCTTCCTGTCCGACGAGCACTCGCTGTTCACGATCAGCACCCCCGCCGTCTCAAACACGAACAGCTGGTCATCGCTCGTCAGCAGCATCAGGTAGCCGTTCTCCTGGGGGGGGGGGGAGGGGGGGTTTAAACACAGAGGCTCTCCATCATACCACACCCCCCTATCTACACACTGATCTACACTTCACTTCAGACTCCAGACATTGTACAATAACGCCTTTCATTACATACCTACGAGACGCAAACTACAGCCTCAATCTGGATTAACGTGTTCACCTGGGGCCGGTCACCGCCCAGGGGCCGTTCCTCTCCAGCCCATCACTTTCAGGTCCTCATTAACTCTTCAGCCCAGAGAGAGGAGCTCTGAGAGTGAAGAGGAATGGGCCCTGAGCTCATGCCGTGGGTGTTTTACGGCGGGTAATCTTTCACCTACCGGGGGAGAGAGCTCCAGCAGGTCCTGGATGCGGTTCAGGATGTCCTCAATGTAGGAGTTCATGTGCTTACTGCAGACAGAGAGTAGTGCCATGTTACTCACACTCACACTCACACTCACACTCACACTCACACTCACACTCACACTCACACTCACACTCACACTCACACTCTCACACTCTCACACTCTCACACTCTCACACTCACACTCACACTCTCACACTCTCACACTCTCACACTCACATACACACACACACTCACTGCAGGGTTTTGATGTATCGGGAGAGGAGGTAGGCCACGCGGCTCCGGACTTTGGGGCTGTCATTCCGAACGCCCCGCTGATCCAGGAACGCCATCTGTGGGAAGAGATCGCCCTTTTTATTCTCTATGCCCTGATTGGCTGTGGTCTGGTCAGTGGCTGCTCTGATTGGCCGTGGTCAGGGCGGAGCTCACCAGGACACCGGGGATGTGCTGGGGTTCCACGATGAAGAACTTGTCATAGCGCACGACTGTCTCGAAGAACTCCAGCGTGACGGAGGTGTGCTGGTACTCGCTCACCCCACAGGTGACCAGCTGCAGTGAAACAACAGCATCCTGCCTTCAGACACTGCACCAGGCCTCAAAAAACACATCTACAATCCCACCGGCCCTCGAACGTGCGGACCTCAGGCACAATGACTGTTGAGAATTCCTGCACTCAGTCTGGCCTGTTAAAACCTAAACGGACCCCAGGGCCACCCGAGCGGAACCCCACTATCTTGAATTGGCGGGCATTTTGGATTTTGTTGGTTCTTGTCACTTTTCTGTCTTCCAACAGGTTGATTCACACGCAAATGAGTACACTGGTACAGGGCACCTCTGCAGCGCTACTGTTCAACTTTGGTGCAGATCGGCCATACGGCGGCGTTACAGCAGTCAACTGAATTTCCCTAAATTAAACAATGACACAAAGTTCTGCTTGATTGAAAATAAAAAAACATGCTCCTCGTAACTCCTCAATTTCTTGACCAATCAAGTTGAAACTTTCCATGCTACACCTGAGTGCCAGTCTCCAACTGGATGTATCATCCATACCATCCTGACCAATCATACGCACCGTCCTCATCATGTCCTGCAGGGCGCTGGCCTTGGCCACGTCCCCGGTGAAGTGTGCGCCCTGGGAGGCCGGCAGCGCCTCGCCCAGCATGTACAGCAGCCTGATCGCGACCTCCACCTCCATGAAGGCTGTGGACCGCCAGGACCTGAGCACAGAAACCCATTAAATACTTTATTCAACATACACTGCATAATATACACTGAATAATGTACACTGCATAATATACACTGTATAATATACACTGAATAATATACACTGCATAATATACACTGTATAATATACACTGAATAATGTACACTGCTTAATATACACTGTATAATATACACTGCATAATATACACTGTATAATATACACTGAATAATGTACACTGCATAATATACACTGTATAATACACACTGCATAATATACACTGAATAATGTACACTGCATAATATACACTGTATAATATACACTGAATAATATACACTGCATAATATACACTGTATAATATACACTGTATAATAAAGGGTTAATAATGTACACTGCATAATATACACTGCATAATATACACTGAATAATATACACTGCATAATATACACTTAATAATATACACTGAATAATATACACTGAATAATGTACACTAAGGGCCCACATTTATTTCAGTCAGTAAGGGGGCAGATTAGGGACCCTACTGCATCAGTAAGGGGGCAGATTAGGGACCCTACTGCGTCAGTAAGGGGGCAGATTAGGGACCCTACTGCATCAGTGAGGGGGCAGATTAGGGACCCTACTGCGTCAGTGAGGGGGCAGATTAGGGACCCTACTGCGTCAGTAAGGGGGCAGATTAGGGACCCTACTGCGTCAGTAAGGGGGCAGATTAGGGACCCTACTGCGTCAGTAAGGGGGAAGATTAGGGACCCTACTGCGTCAGTAAGGGGGCAGATTAGGGACCCTACTGCGTCAGTAAGGGGGCAGATTAGGGACCCTACTGCGTCAGTAAGGGGGCAGATTAGGGACCCTACTGCGTCAGTAAGGGGGAAGATTAGGGACCCTACTGCGTCAGTAAGGGGGCAGATTAGGGACCCTACTGCGTCAGTAAGGGGGCAGATTAGGGACCCTACTGCGTCAGTAAGGGGGCAGATTAGGGACCCTACTGCGTCAGTAAGGGGGCAGATTAGGGACCCTACTGCGTCAGTAAGGGGGCAGATTAGGGACCCTACTGCGTCAGTAAGGGGGCAGATTAGGGACCCTACTGCGTCAGTAAGGGGGCAGATTAGGGACCCTACTGCGTCAGTAAGGGGGCAGATTAGGGACCCTACTGCGTCAGTAAGGGGGCAGATTAGGGACCCTACTGCGTCAGTAAGGGGGCAGATTAGGGACCCTACTGCGTCAGTAAGGGGGCAGATTAGGGACCCTACTGCGTCAGTAAGGGGGCAGATTAGGGACCCTACTGCGTCAGTAAGGGGGCAGATTAGGGACCCTACTGCATGGTGGAGGTGAAGACCCGCCGCACAGCCTCCAGCAGCAGCTCAGGAGACACCTGGGCCAGCCGGTCCAACAGCAGCTTCAGCTGCTTCCTGTACTCCACAAACATGGCCTCGTGCTCCCCCTGGAGGGGGGGAGAGAGAGGGAGGGGGAGAGAGAGAGAGAGAGAGAGAGAGAGGGAGGGGGGAGAGAGTGGGAGGGGGAGAGAGGGAGAGGGAGAGGGAGGGGGGGGAGGAGGGAGGGAGGGGGAGAGAGAGAGAGGGAGGGGGGAGAGAGAGAGGGAGGGAGGGAGGGGGAGAGAGTGGGGAGGGGGGGAGAGAGGGAGAGGGAGGGAGGGGGAGATGGAGGGAGAGGGATGCACTGGTCAATGACACGTTCTAATTTACTAAATTACTCCCCAATTACTTTAATTAATTTAATGCAGAACATTACCTCATTCTCAAAGTTGTATTCATCATCGTATGTCAGTTTCTTATGACAGCCACCATGATTGCCTGTGAACAGTTGGGCGTGTGCACGTCATTCACCAGTGCTAGCTCAAACATTTCTACATAGCTATTCTGTATCAACACATTTCAGAAATCTCACCTCAATGTTGCTTTTCTGTTGGTCTGAGAGTACTGAAAGCTACAACAAGAGAGAGAAGGAGCCAGCATTATTTTCAATCTCCACATCATTCAGCAACAAACAATTACAAAGCCTGGCTGTAACACCTGCACAGGTGAAACTAATGCCAGATTGAACCACTGCGGCTAATAACTCATATTCTTCTGCAGGCTGGCAACTGTGCTGTTGTTGGGTTTTACCAATCAAACGGTCTTGCATTGAACTGAACACCTGCAACTCATACCTGTAATCACCTTTTAAAAATGTATATATTTAAAAAATATACACATCTAAACCCCTTCAGTTCAGGGAATGTGCATTCACTGGTTGGGTGGGAGGTTCCACACGCTCACCTGTTTGAGGACATGCAGGTAGCACACACACACTCACACACTCACACATTCTCACACTCACACTCACACTCACACTCACACACACACACACACACACACTCACACACACACTCACCTGTTTGAGCACGTGCAGGTAGTCGTAGCAGAAGCCCACCACGTTGGAGGAGATGTCGTCGTCCTCGTGGGCCAGCAGACTCAGGGTGAGGGGCACCTTGGCCTCCAGGGCCTGCAGTGAGTCCTGGCTGTGCTTCAGGTCCGCGGCCTTGGCCAGCCGGGTCCAGCTCAGCACCAGCGCCTGGCCCATGCCGTTCACCAGCCGCGAGAACTTGGCCAGGAAGTCCACATCCTCCTCCTGCAACCAGCCGCCAAATCAGCTCAGCTCAGCGCAGTGTGCAGGTTCTGCGCTCGCTCAACGCCCCAACGCTGCAACGGCCTCAACGCTGCAACGGCCCCAACACTGCAACGGCCTCAACACTGCAACAGGCTCAACACTGCAGCGGCCTCAACACTGCAACGGCCCCAACACTGCAACGGCCCCAACACTGCAACAGGCTCAACACTGCAGCGACCTCAACACTGCAACAGGCTCAACACTGCAACAGGCTCAACACTGCAACAGGCTCAACACTGCAACAGGCTCAACACTGCAACAGGCTCAACGCTGCAGCGGCCTCAACGCTGCAGCGGCCTCAACGCTGCAACGGCCTCAACACTGCAACGGCCCCAACACTGCAACGGCCCCAACACTGCAACGGCCCCAACACTGCAACGGCCTCAACACTGCAACGGCCCCAACACTGCAACGGCCCCAACACTGCAACGGCCCCAACACTGCAACGGCCTCAACACTGCAGTGGCCTCAACACTGCAACAGGCTCAACACTGCAGCGGCCTCAACACTGCAGCGGCCTCAACACTGCAACGGCCTCAACACTGCAACAGGCTCAACACTGCAACAGGCCGGGTGTCTCGGTGGCGCAGCCTGTAGAGCACTGACCACATGCTCATTGCGAGCCGCGACGTCGGCGGTTCGAATCCGACCGTCTGACATTTGTCGCATGTCTTTCCCTCTCTCTCGCTCCTCTCTCTATACTATACTGTCCAATAAAGCTGAAAAAGGCCTAAAAAATATCTTTAAAAAAACACTGCAACGGCCTCACCACTGCAACAGGCCCAACACTGCAACGGCCTCACCACTGCAACAGGCCCAACACTGCAACAGGCCCAACACTGCAACAGGCCCAACACTGCAACGGCCTCAACACTGCAACAGGCCCAACACTGCAACGGCCTCAACACTGCAACAGGCCCAACACTGCAACGGCCTCACCACTGAAGAAATTAGAATAAAATGTAACTAATCACCAGATGACACGTCATCAAACATTAGATACAAACTAAGAACAAATACCGGAGCTGAATTTGACCCTTGGGGAACGCCCTGAACCTAAAGCCCGCTTCTGACATGACAGAACAAGGCAGCTGAGGGAAGTGCGCAGGTCCGGTCCGATGGGGTCGGGGGTCAAGTCGTGCTAAGTCACCTACCTGCTCCACGTTGAAGAACCCGGCGTTCTGCAGCACCAGGCACAGGGACTCCACCAGCTTGGTCTTGTCCACCGGGTCCATCCCCTTGTTGACGATTTCAAACAGGCAGTCGCAGGCCTCCTCTCTCAGGACCTCCACGGACATGTGACTCAGCAGCAGGTTCACAAACCTGCAGCCAGAGACACTTTAATCAGAGCAGGAGCGGACACTGAAGTTTGGCCATAACCCTTAGCATGGCCATTCACAATGAATGGAACATTTGCTAACTGTTGCTACCATTCATTTCATCTCTAATGAAAGCATCTCTGCTGAAACCCACCAGTCAGCACCGGTCACCATAGCAGGCACACCTGAAACCTGAGCCCCGCCCCTCACCTGTCGTTGGCGATGAGTGACAGGTCGATCCAGGAGACGAAGGCCCCCACCACCTCCAGGCACTGGCAGGTGAGCTCCGAGTGGGTGTGCTGGAAGGTGTGCAGGATCTGGAACCAGGACTCCACCAGGCCCGGGATGCACTGCTCCCCGCATGGAGTCTTTGATCAGGGCGTTCCTGCGCGACTCCTGAGGGAGAGGGAGGGGAGGTCAGAGACGCTACGCTACACTGCTATGCGACAACGCTACGCTACACAGCACCGTTATGCTACGCTAGACTGCCACGCTACGCTACACTGCTATGCTATGCTATGCTATGACACTACACTACACAACACAACACCACTGCGCTAGATTACTATGCTACACTGCTACCCTACCCCGCTACGCTACAGAGCTGCACTCTGGGGGTTCTTAAGGCCAGGCACTAAAAGCTAAGCTAAACCCTGTGAGACACACCCCCCTGACTGTGCCTGTCCAATCAGACGGTGTGCGGGGGCAGGGGGCGGGCCTTGCCTCGGTGGAGTGCAGGGTGTCTCGGTCCACCACCTCTGCGTCGATGGCCATCAGCGTGCGCAGGTACAGGTCCACGCCCCGCGGGTTCAGACCAATCACAGACAGGATGTCGAAGAAGAACTTGGGCCACTGGGTCAGGTACTCCGTCACGAAGGCCAGGGCAAAAACCTGCGCCGCCTTGTTCCGGAGGAACGCCTTCTCTGGGGGGGCCGTCAGCTGGGGGGGCACAGGGGGTCACAGGGGGTCAGAGGGGGCAGGGACAGGCGAGGGTTTGGGGTGGGACAGAACTGCACCCTATCCTGTAGATCAGGGAGGGGTGGGACAGTTCTGCTGCCACCGGTTACCCTGAATCAGCTAATTTACCATGTACACCATGATCGATTCACTCGTAAATTAGACCACAATAAAATGCAACAAGACAAGAACATTTATCAGCTGCTGTTTATATCACAGAATATGGCTATAAATGACAGATCATGTCAGTGGTTGGTTTAATTAAATAATTAAGAGCAGACAGCCCATCCCTGCTGTGGTTGATCTCGGCGGGGCCTGGGTTTGGTGTAACTACAGTACAGCTACAGCTCTGCCTATTCTCACACACAACCATTTTACTAATGCTGTGACTAACCACAATTAGCAGGAACAACGCTGTTGTAGACAGACAGACAGACACACCAACCTGAAACTGGAGCCATTTCATGAGGGTTTCCCTTATTAGCTGCTGCTGGACTGCAGTGAGTTCACTGTGTCTGCAAGACAAACATATTTGGTAACTTCATCATCATCTTCACCATCATCCTCACATACAGACAGAACTGCACATCAATGCATGGAGGGAGGGAGAGAGGGAGGGGGAAACAGACAAACCCCAACAGCACATGAACTTGATTTAACCGGCTCCCACGCACATACACTCACCTGAACTTGATTTGATGTTCCAGAACTTGGAAGCAGAAGAACTTCACGTGATCATCACTGAGAGGAGAGAACACTTATTAAACGCTACTGAATCAGACCTCAACATTTACAACAACATTCACCCCACCCCAACATAACCACATCAGCCCCTGACCATCACAGCCACTCTCTCACACTCACTCTCACTCACTCTCACTCACTCTCACTCACTCTCACTCACTCTCACTCACTCTCACTCACTCACTCTCACTCACTCTCACTCACTCACTCACTCACTCACTCACTCACTCACTCTCACTCTCACTCTCTCTCACTCTCTCTCACTCTCTCTCACACACTCTCACTCTCTCTCACACACTCTCACACACTCTCACACACTCTCACACACTCTCACACACTCTCACACACTCTCACACAGACACACACAGACACACACAGACACACACACAAACACACAGCCCTGAATCTGTCTCAGGTAGCTCACCTGTACAGCCCTTTCACCAGCGCCTCTGCACACACCTGCCAGCCATCCTGCGACTCCTTCAGCTGCTCGAAATACACCAGCGCCTGCACAGAGGATGTGGGAGTCAAACCCGTTTGTCTCCACAGCGCCGTACCGAACAACACACTCCCACAAACAGTACACTCCCACAAACTCTCACACTCCCTCAGGGCTAAAGCCCCTTTCTGTGTGCTTACTCACTGACCAACAAACACAATCAGCAATCATACATACTGTGTGTCTACTCACTGATCAACAAGCACAATCAGCAATCATTCATTCATAAAGCTGTGTAGAGGTGCCTTTGCGTCTAATCTTTAAGTGTAATTCCTGCAACATGCATTAAAAGCTATTCTGATAAACTAACAAAAACCAGGATTGTGATTCAGAAAACACACTGGTCTGGAGGAGGAAGTTTAGAAAGGCACAGTGCTTAACATGAAACTGACTCTAGCCTGTGGCTAAGTCCTAGTTTTAAAAATGTATTTTCGCTCAACATGCAAATCAATCAAACTGCCAACCTCTCCATGGTCGTTTGAACATGAGTGCACTGCTCACCCGCTGCCTGTAGGTGGCGTCAGCGTTGGGGCTGAGACCCAGGAGGGCGTGTTCATCCATGACAGCCTCACACACACACAGCAGTTACTACGGTTCCAGCGAAGGTTTGCTCCCCTCTCCCCTCACACAGGCTGCATACATCTGACGACAGAGGGAAAACAGGACATGTGTGTGTGTGTGTGTGTGTGTGTGTGTGTGTGTATGTGTGTATGTATGTGTGTGTGTATGTATGTATGTGTGTGTGTGTATGTATGTGTGTGTGTGTGTGTGTGTGTGTGTGTGTGTGTGTGTGTGTGTGTGTGTGTGTGTGTGTGTGTAGTGCACGCCTCAGCTTTAGAGATCACTTCTGAATGAAGCTGGTTTACACACAGGCTGGCTGGCAAACTGATCAGAACACTCACTTTAGTATACTGAAATCCCTATACCCCATTAGCCAAACAAAACATCCAGTATGAACATTATTTACATGGGAATTTAGATGGAATGCAAAATAGACCATCAAGATACCAACTCTCTGCATTCAACTTGGCTGAATGAAATCTGCTGTTTTATATAACTTAGATCTCACACAAGCTGCTTATGAAGCCCACAAATAATACAAGCCCGAAGAAGCAAAACAGAAGCCTGAAGTTGCACATTTCATGAATTCAAACTGCATTATGAAAACTCTTATATCACGATGGACAGCGACGCAACAATCACAACCTCCACCCAACACAACTTCCCAGCAGGTTGAGAGGTGGCTAGCTGGCTAACGTTGCTGCATTAACCACATCCAATATTCTGTGGCAGATGCAGGTTCATAATGGGTTAGCCATATTGTGAGATTGGCTTCGGGTTGACCTAAATATTACTCGATACGTGTAAATGATCAAGACTGCACAGCGCCCCTAAGGCATGATCTCTATCTAGTAACACGTAATACCCAAAAGCGAGGCAGCGTTTGCCAACTCCGACCATCGGCCGCGCTGTACACGCGCATCAGTCGGCATGCCTCTCCCAGAGAAACACCCACAGCAAACTTTCACTGGCCTGTCCGATAACTGGTAAAATAGCCACAAATACAAGAAAATTAAGTCATGTTGTACCTTAAGGTTGAATTTATCTCATCGTCACCCTCAGACGGTTCCCAAAAAAACGAAAAATGATCAATCTGAACCAATCTCGGTATTGTGATCGCCAGTCCGCGTTCGCTGGTCCAGGCTCGTTCGTGCTGCGTGTCGGCTTGCTGCAAACGGAAACTCGTGACGCAAACTCCGGGCCGGGTCATGCTCACAGGAAGTGATCCTGCGTTTCCTCTGGCTATTCTTTACATGAGCACAGGTCTAAGCCATTATTATGTAGAATCTAGAAAGCACAACAAAAAACACCTCTAAAACCATAAAGGCTGTAAATCTAATATCTTATACTTGGCAGCATCTTAAAGTAGAATCTAATACTCTCATTCAATTGAAAACTATGATTTTTGGTTTATTTTTTGACTACTTACATTTGTATATAAAAAAACATTTCCCGTGCAGAATAATAAGGTTTATCAGAAATATGACGTGCATCTCATATTTCATTGATTTGATCACAAAATATTAAATCGGAGTCCTCCGCGATAAGTGGCACCACGGAGCACCAATGGGAGACGGTGTCTTGGTCCCGCCCTTCCGGGGGAAGATTGACGTTTATGAGTCGCCGCCCCTCAACTTCCTTTTTCCAAGCGGCCGTCAGCGAGAGACACCATGAAGGCGTCCGGCACAGTACGTATACGCTAATAATATATTTATTCATGCGGATAACGCGATACGATTCGCCTTCGGTGTGCATAAGCATGTAAACTATTCGTACATTTAATCAAGTTTGGCATTGCTTCGATAAGAGCGTATGGAAAACTCAATTTTCAGAAACCCTTCTCACGGCAACATGGCGTCGCAATATACGTTGCTTGAACCATGTGCTGTTGAGGCCTGTTATAAAAGCTAGATCTGGGCAAAATACGATAGTGGTATATATTGCTCAGAGTGCTTGGGCATCCGTGCTGATTTCGTGAAGTAACGGAGTAAACTAGGCGATTCAAACGTAAATTATTAGCTGGGTGGTTCAGTGATGCTTACGGCCCACATGTCCCGAGTTAGGCTTGCTAGCTAGCGAGCTAAACTATCTTGCTAACATGAATGTTTCTGTACACGTAGTTGTCTTCGTAATGCCGTTTCTGTGTCTAATATTGGTTTGTAGCTTGCTGTAACTTACGGTGTATATCAAAAGTCCGCTGGCCGTTAGTTTGTTCACTATTGTAGCCCGTGTCAGTGGTTCTCTAAATCGATCTAGGGGACCCCTGGTTTTCATTCTATCCAGAGGTGCCACTCTGGCATTCCAAATTCATATTTTTCAATTTTTTTCAGAGATGTTTTATCTTAAGCCGTCAAAAATGGTTATACATGCCATGTCTCGTGCTTATTGTGCTTTAGTCTATTTGAGGTAAATAATAATATTTTTAACTGCTCAAATTAAAGATTGAGGTGAATCATTAGGTTCCTAATTGACAAAAGTAGATTTACAGCCTTAATTGAGAGAGAGCTCCCCATAACGTTTTAGAACCACTGTAGATTAAAACATTAAATTATCATTCTGGAAAGCCATGATGCTCGTCCCTAGAGCATTTAGATGACACAATTTAGCTGCTCTGAAGAGTGAGTGTTGCGTTTGCACACAAAACCCAAAGATCATCATTTACACCAATAATATGATCTTGTCTGGTGTGCAGAAATCAAGTGTGCCTTGTCGCCTTTCAGACCGCTGACGTGGGTCTAAAAGTGAAATCAAGGTTCTACATCGGGTCCATCGTAGATTACGGTACGTAGGCTGTTGTGATGTCACCTGGCTGAAGCGTGTGATTGGTTGCCCCTCCAGCTTCGGGAATACAAGGTGATTGGGCGTCTGCTGCCCTCCGCCAAGAACCCCACTCCCCCGCTGTACCGCATGCGGATCTTCGCCCCCAACCACGTGGTGGCCAAGTCCCGCTTCTGGTACTTCGTCTCCCAGCTGAGGAAGATGAAGAAGGCTTCTGGAGAAACCGTCTACTGTGGGCTGGTGAGTACTGGAGGGGTCAGCCTGGGGGTGGGAACTACAGCGGGGATCCGCAACTCTGTCCTCAGGGGCTGAGAACTGCTGGTTTATCAGGGAGTCAGGTGTTCACACCTATCAGCAATCAGCAGCACTAATTACCTGGGAGAAAAGAGAACCAGGGCTGGATTTGAAGGCCAGAGTTCATCCCTGGTACATGGGATACCATGCAGCTGTACAATTAAGGGAGACTGCATGGTGTCTGGGGTCGCTAATTGAGTGTACGTGATCCTGACGAGCCTTGCCTCTTAAGTGCTGGGATATCAGTCTTCATGTTTCATGTTGAGGCCAGACCACCGCACCCACCTCTCCTGGTTCCTGGGTGTGCATAATGGTGTGCGTCTGTATTGAGTGTGAGTGTATTGTGTGTGTAGTTGGGGGTGTGTGCGCCTACAGACGTATTGAGGGTGTGTGTATTGAGTGTGAGTGTATTGAGTGTGAGTGTATTGAGTGTGAGTGTATTGAGTGTGAGTGTATTGAGTGTGAGTGTATTGAGTGTGAGTGTATTGAGTGTGAGTGTATTGAGTGTGAGTGTATTGAGTGTGAGTGTATTGAGGGTGAGTGTATTGAGGGTGAGTGTATTGAGGGTGAGTGTATTGAGGGTGAGTGTATTGAGGGTGAGTGTATTGTGTGTGAGTGTGTGAGAGTGTGTGTAGTTGGGGGTATGTGTGCGTCTGTATTGAGGGTGTGTGTGTGTGTGCAGTGGGGTCAGCCCACCTGGCAGACGGACGGCTGAGCGTGCCCGTGTTCCTCCAGGTGTTTGAGAAGTCTCCTCTGAAGGTGAAGAACTTTGGGATCTGGCTGCGCTACGACTCCCGCAGCGGCACCCACAACATGTACCGCGAGTACCGCGACCTGACCACCTCCGGAGCTGTCACTCAGTGCTGTAAGTGCCGCCTCCTCCCGGCTCCTCCAATCACAGAACACGCTAATACACCAAAGAGCTGTCACTCAGTGCTGTAAGTGCCGCCTCCTCCCGGCTCCTCCAATCACAGAACACGCTAATACACCCAGAGAGCCGTGATCAGTGTTAATGTTAACTGCCCAGTTTATACCAAGGAATAGTGCTGAATGCATTCTTTAGGGAAGCAGAACTGTCCCATGATGTATGGTTTTGAAACTCGCAGGCTCTGACTTGTGACTCATTGAGGAGTGTAATTTGAGTCCTGGAATAGTCCTGTAGGGAACGGGAGGGAGAGGAGGACTGCAGTGTCTGCTGGTTTTCGCTCTTCACTCGTCGATTTAAGAAATGAAGGTTTCTCGAATCTGAATTGTTCACCGATTTTTAAGGTGAAGGCAAAAACCAGCTGACACTATGGCCCACAGGGTCACCACGGCAATCGATTCGCAGATGCCCGTTTCCAGTAATGAGGATGTAATATTTGAGAGGAGCGTCCGCACACAAACCCAAAGAGCTCCGTTGGTCCGTGCGGTGTTCTTGTCATGTGTGCGTAAAGGAAGAAGCACCTTGTCGCCTTCCGTGGGCTGCTGTGCCGGCGGAAGTGAAATCAGGGTTCAACACGCCGGGCGTGGGGACTGGTCCCGGCCGTCAGGGTCCGGTCCCCGTATGTCCACGATAGACCAGGGAAGCAGATGAATCGTGTTATAGTCTCAGCCCAAGGGGCCAATGAGACGCAGGTTTAGGAAGGCCCAGCCAATCAGGGGCAGCTCTGATGGATTGTCCCTGTTCCAGATCGGGACATGGGAGCGCGCCATCGCGCCCGCGCCCACTCCATCCAGATCATGAAGGTGCAGGAGATCGCTGCCAACAAGTGCCGCCGCCCGGCCATCAAGCAGTTCCACGTGAGTCCCTGCAGACCGCTGCAACTATCTATCTATCTCTATCTATCTATCTCTCTCTCACACAGACACACACACACACGCATGTCCCTGCACACCTCTACTGCTGTAACACACACCCACACACACACACCTCTGCTGCTGTAACACACACACACACTCACACACCATTCTCCTTGGACAGGTGCAGTTGTCCGTATGCCCAGACCCCAGTAGAGCTTGTCATCAGCATTAGAATGTTGGGTTCAGAACATTCTAATCGTGTGTTTGTGACCTCACTCCCGACTGGGTGTGATTGGCTGTCAGGGTCTGATGGGCTCCTGATGGCGTTCCCCTCTGCCTGTGTAACCCTTGTCCGTCTGTCTGTCCGTCTGCAGGACTCCAAGATCAAGTTCCCCCTGCCCCACAGGGTTCTGCGTCGCCAGCACAAGCCCCGCTTCACCACCAAGAGACCAAACACCTTCTTCTAGAGGACGCGCTCCTCACGTTTCTGTACGCTCTTGTGAATAAAAAAACAAAACCAGAACTGGGCTCTCCGCATTTCTGTCTGTCAGGGTTAAGTCCTGTGATTCTCAGCCTCATTAAATCTGATCACGAACTGGGAACGTAGTATCAGTTTAGCAAACTTTACAATTATCTTAGCATTTGTGGATGATGGGTGTTTGTGGACCAGTGTTTGGGACTGGAATGGAAAGGCCTCTGCATCTTAAAATAATTTACTGATCACCTCCATCGGCCATCTCACATTTCAGCTACATTTATTACTTTGAGCGCATGAATGACAGTTGGACATTTATTGTGTGCCAATATGAAAGTTACTGCAATTTACTGCCTTAAACCAGTGTTGGTGTACATGGCCAATTAGCTCATTTAGCCAGGATAATGGGTGGAAATCGGGAATTGCCTTCATTTTCACCAACTGAATTCACGTTAAGACGACTGCTCAGTTGTCATAGGTAGCCTAAATATGTAACGGTGAAATGTTACTTTAAATATTTTGTCACGGTTTTTACAAAGCATCTGCCAGAGGTTAGAGCACATCCCTGTGCTATTGATTCAGTTGATGACGCCTGCGAACAACATTGCATCCACTAGTCACCGTACTGTTGTCTGATGAGGGGAGAAGCAGTCAATTTCCCGTGTCCAGGCTTTGTGTGGGAGAGGGGTATAAGTGAGCTTTTGTCTACACCTAGTGGCCGAACCGCAATACTGCAACGTGACCGGCCTGCATGGGCGGCAGTAGGAACCGCGGTCCGGTACCCGTTATATCCACACAATCGGACAGCACCTTAAATCTCGGGTTTATTTGCACAAGAATTTCAAACGGAAGCTGTCATTATTTGGGTAAAGTATTAAAAGTTCCAGAACATGGACAGAATCGAGACGTGCGGCTCCAGTGGTGACGCTGACTGCATTGCCTGGTGTCTGGGAGAGATTTTGAGTCTCGTCTCAATCCAACAGTGCAGCGGAAACATTCTGACAGTTGCTTGCTTGTCCTTTGTCAGAATTTGCGTGAGCCTTTCAATTTCACGACAAAAGACAGACCAGGGCCGGGGATTTCAGAACGAAACGGTGTATTGTTCTGTAGATTTGGAGGGGAACACCTCATCAGCTCTGCTTATTATCTCCAGACAAACGGGCAGTATGAAATCACCAGTCAGAATTGTTAAACCTCCCTCTAAATTTGCCGATGAGGATCCATGAGATTCGGATGAAAATCTCGAAGATGTTATTTATTTATGGTCTAAATTGAGTATCCAAATTACCAGACAAATCAGGCTAATTAATTGAATTATTCTTCCACGTCCGCAGTTGGTCTTGTATCAGAAGGATCATTGGATGATGGAAGTGTCCCGATGTGTCCAAACGCATAAATAAAGTTATGCCGTGGAATGATTAACGTTTACAAATCATTAAGTCATTGTTCGTATGAGGTATCTGATCTCCAATACCACAACTTTCGTGTTGTTTTTTGCAAGGCTTCTGATTATTGAACAGTTGGCGCCCTCTTGCGGACAAAAGGAGCAACGGTTCAGAAAGTGAAAAAACGATTTTAATATACTTTTGTGTTTGCTGGACACACGAATCTGTGTTTCTAAATACATGTTCCTCTCACTCCATAAACCTCCCACCTTTTTGTTCTAATTCAGGTTAAACTACTTTTGTGATAACAGGATATATTTTTGTGTTCTTTTTTGCTAAGCTTTCTATTAGTGAACAGTTAACGCCCTCTTGTGGACAAAAGCGGAAACAGCTCAGAAAGTGAAAAAGACTATTAATATACTTTTGTTTGCCATTTACTGGAATCCGTTTTCTAAATACATGTACCTCCCACTCCCTATCAGACCATTTTGTTCTAATTCAGGTTAAGATATTGCTGTGATAATAGGGTATATTTTAACGTTTATGTTAAGGTTGCTCTGCTGAATAGTTAAAGATGTAACGAGCGTTTGGATTCAGAATTTGTACTCGGTTAGTCGGTTAGAATAGTTAGCTTGCACTTTAGTGATGTTCTATCTTTACCCGGGGTTTTAAATAACTTTATTGATTGTTTATAATTACATAATGCCTTCTTAAAGAAAGATAAATTACATTACTTATATCCTTTTTTTGAAATCGCCTGTATATTGTATAAGAATTTCAGTCGATTACATTTTGTAGGCTGGTGTGGGAATGCTGATAGTTGGCCAGCTCTGGCGCAGTGCTTGTTAATCAGGAGAGCGCCTTTATGTTTCTCCTACACTGTAAGTCACTGGATAAGAGCATCAGCTAAATTAATTTAATGTGATCATTTAAGATGGTTTGTACTTGAATTGTCAGTAACACTGTTCACATGCTGCTTGCTGACCTGGTAAAATGGCTGCAAGCAATTAATTTCATGCTATATCACATCCTAATCCTAACAGACTACATGTATAATATAACACGCATCAATTACTTATTTTTATATTTAGTTTATGTTATGTAAAAATATCCAGATATAACATATAGAGTGGATAATTAGTCACTGACTTGATTTCAAAGATTGATTCTTTCCTTTAGCATGCATTAAACTGAAATATGTAAAGGGCAAATAGAATTATGGGAACAAATAATAACAGTAAAAGTCTATCACAGTCTACAGTAGTGAGCACTTTATTAGGTATTTATTCAGGGTTTTTTTAACAGGTTTTTAGTGTAAGGTGGAGCAGTCTGGCAGAGCGGCCCAGTTAAACACAGCTCATCTGGTGGTGATATTTCAACAGGCACGTCAGAAAGAGGGTTTTAAAAAGAATCATATTTTTAAACCAAATTCAAACACTGGCTAAGTGGGACTGGGAAGCGTTGTGTTGATGCCTGCGGTCCAGAGCCAGAATGTCCTCTCTCTCTTCCTGTTTCACAATCACACTGCTCTCTCTGCCTCAGGCGGGGGTGTGGGAGCCGCACTGTTTATTTAAAATGGACTCCACGGCTCAAACGTGCATTAACACACTCACACATCAGTGCGGCACGAACACTGTGTGACGCGTTGAATAAATACTATTCTGATGATGATTACGATTATTATTATTATTGGAAATACATCTGCGAATGAACAGGGAGAGAGAGCAGTGCAGTCTCACAGACCCAGGGGCAGCCCTGCTGCAGCTGAGAGGAGTTTAAGTGCTTTTTAACATTTTAAACATGGACACATATGCATATTTATGAAACCCTGTCCTTAAAGTAACCTGCGGAGGAAGACATCCTCTTTGTAAAACAGATATGAGATGATTCCCAGCCATATCATATTCTCCTCATTCAGGATAGATGAATAATGATTACAGTTTGAAACAGACTCTGCAGGTTCAGGGTGAAACCCTGACCCCACCCTGAGCAGACGTGGGTATTCAGGGGTAACCTGAGGGCACCAGCAGGCTGAGAGGAGATTGACACATGCTGAGGAAGTGAAGCCTGTCAATCAGAATGATCCTGTGTGTGAATTTTACCCAGAGAGATATTTAAAAATAAATTCAGCCCATTCTTACGCGTCTGATTTGCGTCACGAAACAAAGACACTTCCCACGTCATAACTCATTTCTCTCCTTAGTTTATTTTTTGTGACATGGGTTCTTCATCTTTTTTTCCAACAAGGACATCTAACAGTTAATTAAAATCAGCGAGATAAAAAGCTTTTGACATTTGGATCAAATGACTTCCATTAGAGTTTGGTCAATTCATTTTCATTCTTTGATGTGTACGCAGTTTCCATTTTAGTCTTTTCTTCCCATAAACATAAAAAAACATAAAGAGTGTGTCTGTGCGACTTACAAAGACCACACACAGTCTGCTCCACACACATGCCTCACCCCGCTCAAACACAGATTAATACACAAATGAGCTTTTCTAAAAGCAATTCTGCTGTCATCACAAAAGCCACAGACTTATCAATCTCCACAAGACCACAGACTCATGCGCTGCCAGTCACATTTAAAGGATGAATGCAATCTGTTAAAGATTATGATGAGCATATCCCTCATAACAGAACAATATTCCAGCAGCAGAGGAATAGTTAAAGTCATAAAATGTCGTAAGATTTTGTCTTTAGTTAGTAAGCAATCCTGTTGTACATACACCACTCATACGAGTACTCCTACGGACGCGGCTGTACAAACAGCAGAGGCTGACAGGTGTGAAAGAGGAGACCCTCAGCCCTGAGAGAGCCAGACTGCACCTCTACTTCACCTGAGACACCTTCAGCTCAGGTAAGCAGCTACACAGGATCCAAAACAGCTCTTATACAGCCTCTAGTGACAGCAACTCAGTCAGTCTCTCTCTCTCTCACCCCCTCTCTCTAACAGAGCTACAGTGGTCCTTTAACCTGAAATGAACTTTGTCTAAAGTGCTTTGTAAAAAGAACAGCGTTCAGGACAGAAAAGCCGTGCTGTGTCTCACTGTGGTGAGGGGGTGCGGCCGGACTCAAACCCGCAGCTCCAGCCCGCTCTCCTCACACAGGTGCTTAAGCTCCCTGCATTCCACCCAAACCCACGCTCATTCACACATGACTCAGTCACCCAAACCCCGCGCTGGCCTGACTCACTCAGCGGTGGGACTGTCTCAGGACCGGAGACACCGGGGGAGGGGAGTCCGCACAGCACAGGCTGCAGGGCAGGGCAGGGTCCTGCAGGCAGGTACAGAGCAGGGCAGGGCAGGGTCCTGCAGGCAGGTACAGAGCAGGGCAGGGCAGGGTCCTGCAGGTAGGTACAGAGCAGGGTCAGGGTCCTGCAGGTAGGTACAGAGCAGGTCAGGGTCCTGCAGGTAGGTACAGAGCAGGGTCAGGTCCTGCAGGTAGGTACAGAGCAGGTCAGGGTCCTGCAGGTAGGTACAGAGCAGGGTCAGGGTCTTGCAGGTAGGTACAGAGCAGGGTCAGGGTCCTGCAGGTAGGTACAGAGCAGGGTCAGGGTCTTGCAGGTAGGTACAGAGCAGGTCAGGGTCCTGCAGGTAGGTACAGAGCAGGGTCAGGTCCTGCAGGTAGGTACAGAGCAGGTCAGGGTCCTGCAGGTAGGTACAGAGCAGGGTCAGGGTCTTGCAGGTAGGTACAGAGCAGGGTCAGGGTCCTGCAGGTAGGTACAGAGCAGGGTCAGGGTCTTGCAGGTAGGTACAGAGCAGGTCAGGGTCCTGCAGGTAGGTGCAGTGCACTTAAACAGTGGGGAAACGATCCCCTTGAGAGAAGCAGAATAAAATGGAGCCATTGAACACAAAGTGCAGGCAGTGTGAGCCAGGCAGAGCCCCAGCAGTAACTCATCGTGTTATTGGCCAGTCTGCACGTTCAGAAAGCCCACCCCCTCCCCAACCGGCTCTTATCCATCCTTTCGCAGGTCAGACACAGAATAACACATGCCCTCCGTCCTCTGAGGAGGAGGCTTTTCAAGGTTTTAGGAAATTAACACGACCAAGAGGTTGCCGTTTTAATTTCACACACCATGTGTGCCATTTTATTTTTATTTTTAGTCAGAATTTACAGCCATTAAATACCTTTCTACAAATTTTCATTAGAAGTCGGAGGGTTTCTGGGATATTAAGAACAGCTGGGAACAGCTGAACAGATGAGAGCATAAAGGCTGTCCATCTCTCTGCTGTGGAGAGGCCATGTACACTCAGTCTTCAGAACACATTTCATTCAGTTTGAGAGCTACAAAGTTGTTATACTGCCACTTACAGGCTGATTTAGATAGATCTATAGACAGATACATCATTACATTTATACAGCATTTTCTAGACACTCAAAGTGCTTTACAGTGATGAGGGGGAAACTCGCCTCAACCACCACCAATGTGTAGCACCCAACTGGGCGATGCACAGCTGCCATTTTGTGTCAGAACGCTCACCACACACCAGCTGAGGAGGAGAGGGAGAGATCAAGGTTTTATCCGATTAAATCGGGGGATGATTAGGTGGCAGGCGAAAGAGTCAGGGCTGGGAGTTTAGCCAGGACACCGGGGAACCCCCCGCTCTTTGTGAAGAGCATCAGGGGATCTGTGATGACCACAGCGAGTCAGAACCAGGGTTTACGTTCAGCTGGTACCAACAGACCCCAGTGGATCAGCGTCTGGATTCGGTACCAGACCACAGGGGCTCAGTGTCTTACAGCCTTCACCTGAACCACAGACTCACCCTACAGAACCACCATGCCCCTCTCTCCGTCTGTGTGTGATTCTGTTTTTACTGAAACAGGAGGCTTCACAGAGAACCATTATTCCAGCAGGAGGCAGGAAAGGTAATCATAAAAACACAGAAAAAATAAATGATGAAATGACTTTGAACTCTCTTCTCAGCGGTGTCTGTTACAGTGATCCACTCCACAGGCCTGGTGGGAAAGACGTCAAACCCAATCCGATAGACGCCCCTGGGAATATCGGGAAGAGGGGGAATAAAGGGATGATTTATCAGACACGTTTCAGGAATGCCACACCCTCCATCCACACTGCACACTGACCATAACGCCGCCTGAGCAACTCAGCCATGCAGTCACACGGTGGCACAGACACCACCTGGAGATAAACACATGGAAAATACATGAACAAATAATGAATACAATGTAAAAAGATATTTGAATGTATTCAGAGTTAACCTGAGCCTGCCTACGTCATTAGAACCAGACGGTTATCGTGACAGTTCTCCTTCTGTGGTTCTCCTTCTGTAGCTCTCCTTCTGTAGCTCTCGTTCTGTAGCTCTCCTTCTGTAGCTCTCCTTCTGTAGCTCTCCTTCTGTAGCTCTCCTTCTGTAGCTCTTGTTCTGTAGTTCTCGTTCTGTAGCTCTTGTTCTGTAGCTCTCCTTCTGTAGCTCTTGTTCTGTAGTTCTCGTTCTGTAGCTCTTGTTCTGTAGCTCTCCTTCTGTAGCTCTTGTTCTGTAGTTCTCGTTCTGTAGCTCTTGTTCTGTGGTGTGCCTTTACTTAGACTAGAGCACTTGCTAAGTGCCAAAAATATAAATGCAAATTAGTATTGAAAACAAACTTTATAGAACAGAAAGAACAAAGGACGAAAAATGAGAACAGGTTCGCTGAGGAGAGGTCTCTGTTCGTGTGCGAGATGTGTGGACTCGCATATTAAAGTGCTTTATCGTTTATATTTCATACATCCACACCCATTCCTGCCTTATCTTCAGCATGCATGTTTCACACGTGAAGAGACTGGGCTGTTTTAATTATCATTTAAAAATCTCAGCCGACTTTAATCTGCTCTTCATTTACAACACAGCTACTGTAGGGTATGGGTACCTATCAATTATGCAGACTAATATCAGAATTCTCGTATTATAATATTAGACATTTGTATATATTATACAGGCAGGGAACAAAAAGTAAAAACATGTGAAGCCACTGGATAGGGTGCTGGGCTGGTATGGGCTCAGCTCTTCTGGAATAGCGCAGGTGAAACACGATCCCAGTTTTCCAGCAGGAGCTGGGCTCCGGAAGGCGGCGTTCCCGGGCGCAGGCCTGGTGCCGGTGACGGACGTGACACGCAGAGAAGGCCAGGCCATTACGGAATTTCCACAGGAGAGAACCTAATCCGCCCAAAGTCTTTCAGGATAAACACACGTCAGCCTTGTGAGAACTCCATAAAGAGTGCTGTTCTCCGCCTCTTCGTGAAGCGGTGCTTCCACTGTCACATTCCGCTCGGGGGTTTTCGATCCGCTTCAGCAAGGATACGGCGCCCACGCCCATGAAGTCCACCGCTCCGGACCTCCAAGATCCTTTCAGGAGTCCAAGATCCTTTCAGGAGTCTGAGTGGCTGCTGTGGAAAACATTTGGGAGGCTGCCTCCCTGGGTCAGGCTGATCCTGGAAAAGTCTTGAGCAGGAATCGGCCCGGTGAGACTGAGCACGTACTGATCTGACCTCAGCAGAAACACGTCGACCCGCCCTGTGTGTGTCACTGCTGGACCTGTGCTCCACCAGCGGGCCTGTGCTCCTCCAGCGGGCCTGTGTTCCTCTGCTGGACCTGTGTTCCTCTGCTGGACCTGTGTTCCACCAATGGGCCTGTGTTATTGCCGCAGTGGCTGTGAGTGCCTGCAGGTTCTGTGTTGAGGGCGCCCCCCCGGTGGCTGTGTGAGTGACTGCAGGCTCTGTGGTTAGAGCGCCCCCGGTGGCTGTGTGAGTAACTGCAGGCTCTGTGGTTAGAGCGCCCCCCGGTGGCTGTGTGAGTGACTGCAGGCTCTGTGGTTAGAGCTCCCCCCGGTGGCTGTGTGAGTGCCTGCAGGCTCTGTGGTTAGAGCTCCCCCCGGTGGCTGTGTGAGTGACTGCAGGCTCTGTGATTAGAGCTCCCCCCCGGTGGCTGTGTGAGTAACTGCAGGCTCTGTGGTTAGAGCTCCCCCCGGTGGCTGTGTGAGTGACTGCAGGCTCTGTGGTTAGAGCTCCCCCCGGTGGCTGTGTGAGTGACTGCAGGCTCTGTGGTTAGAGCGCCCCCCGGTGGCTGTGTGAGTGACTGCAGGCTCTGTGGTTAGAGCTCCCCCCGGTGGCTGTGTGAGTGACTGCAGGCTCTGTGGTTAGAGCTCCCCCCGGTGGCTGTGTGAGTGACTGCAGGCTCTGTGGTTAGAGCTCCCCCCGGTGGCTGTGTGAGTGACTGCAGGCTCTGTGGTTAGAGTGCCGGGGCTCTGGGTGCCTGACAGCCTTCATCTCCAGCCAGTGGAGCACGCCAAGCCCAGACAGAGCCACTGCCCAAACCCACTCCATCCTGCGTCCCTAAGTGCACAGCTGGCCCGCGTACAGAGCCACACAGAGACGCCCAACACCCTACACCTCCCCCCACACACAGACGCCCAACACCCTACACCTCCCCCCACACACAGACACACACACAGAGACGCCCAACACCCTACACCTCCCCCCACACACAGACACACACAGAGCAGCCCAACACCCTACACCTCCCCCCACACACAGAGCAGCCCAACACCCTATACCTCCCCTACACACAGACACACACAGAGATGCCCAACACCCTACACCTCCCCCCACACACAGACACACACAGAGCAGCCCAACACCCTACACCTCCCCCCACACACAGATGCCCAGCACCCTACACCTCCCCCCACACACAGACACACACACAGAGACGCCCAACACCCTACACCTCCCCCCACACACAGACACACACAGAGACGCCCAACACCCTACACCTCCCCCCACACACAGAGCAGCCCAACACCCTATACCTCCCCTACACACAGACACACACACAGAGCCACCCAGAGACACACACAGACACACAGAGACACACAGAGACACACAGAGACACACACAGACACACACAGACACACACAGACACACACAGACACACACAGACACAGAGACACAGAGACACCGTTAGAGCAGTTATACACTCAACGTCCACCACTGGGTGAGCCTTACCACACGCTCAACTCAGCCATCAACCAATTAAATCACTGGACAAGGAACTCAAAGATCTTTACAAAAACAATTAGTGCTCCTGGCGGGGAAGCAGAGCCTGACCCCATTCAGTGTCAGCTGTGTGACCGCGGGAAACTGCAGCCTCAGCACAGAGCTGTTCTCAGTCTGAGGAGACCAGCGGGCAGAGCGCCTGGGCCTTGCACTGTTCTAACAGTCAGCATTGGCTTTCAGCAACAATCAAGATTAAAAGCAGGATTGCAAAATAGCCATGTACAGTATAGAAGGGTCAGTTTTGGTGGATTCATTAACCTGCACTGAGGCCCACCCCCTCATTCCTGCTAAAGCGCTCAGCCTCTGTCAGGATGGAGATCTTCAGCACGACACGATGAGGCGGGAAGGTCAGGATGGGAGATCTTGGGGCAGCCTGCTGTGTAGTGGTTATGGTACATGACTGGGACACGCAAGGTCAGCGGTTCGATCCCCGGTGTAGCCACAATAAGATCCGCACAGCCGTTGGGCCCTTAACCCTGCATTGCTCCAGGGGAGGATTGTCTCCTGCCTAGTCTAATCAACTGTACGTTGCTCTGGATAAGAGCGTCTGCCAAAATGCCAATAATGCAAAAATGTAATGTAATGTTCAGTCCGAAACGATGAGGCGTGATTCTGCAGAAGGGCAGGGAGATGACGGGAGGTCTCCAGGACGACAGGATGAGAAGCGATTCTGCAGAAGAACAGAATGAGCTCAGCGATGCCCGAGGCAGGACTGTGCCCGGGGCTGGATGAGTCCTGAAGGCTCCAGACAGGAGGGGAGCGAGGAGGAACCGCAGACGTGAAGCACATGGCCACCCCGCACCGCAGAGCTCACTCTCACTTTCTCCTCCGGACGAAGACCAGGACCGAGCGCAGCACCAGAACACAGTCACCGCACAAACTCCGTCTGTGGGACCAAACCAGCAGATCCATCACCCAGCTGATTTCACTGGGCCTTCATTTCTGCGCTTTTGAGAGGCGTGAACTGTGTTTGGTGAACTGCCCTGACTGGTGATTGGCCAACATGGAGGACATGGCGAATGGCGTCTGGAGAGGCTGTAGAGTCTGTCTGTTCTGCACACGCTGTAAAGGTCTGTAGAGCCTGTCTGTTCTGCACACGCTGTAAAGGGCTGTCTGTCTGTTCTGCACACGCTGTAAAGGGCTGTAGTCTGTCTGTTCTGCACACGCTGTAAAGGGCTGTAGAGTCTGTCTGTTCTGCAGACGCTGTAAAGGGCTGTAGAGTCTGTCTGTTCTGCACATGCTGTAAAGGGCTGTAGAGTCTGTCTGTTCTGCACACGCTGTAAAGGGCTGTCTGTCTGTCTGTTCTGCACACGCTGTAAAGGTCTGTCTGTCTGTTCTGCACACGCTGTAAAGGGCTGTCTGTCTGTTCTGCACATGCTGTAAAGGGCTGTAGTCTGTCTGTTCTGCACACGCTGTAAAGGGCTGTCTGTCTGTTCTGCACATGCTGTAAAGGGCTGTCTGTCTGTCTGTTCTGCACACGCTGTAAAGGGCTGTCTGTCTGTCTGTTCTGCACACGCTGTAAAGGGCTGTCTGTCTGTTCTGCACATGCTGTAAAGGGCTGTCTGTCTGTAAAGAGCTGTCTGTCTGTCTGTAAAGGGCTGTCTGTCTGTTCTGCACACGCTGTAAAGGTCTGTCTGTCTGTTCTGCACACGCTGTAAAGGGCTGTCTGTCTGTTCTGCACATGCTGTAAAGGGCTGTCTGTCTGTAAAGAGCTGTCTGTCTGTCTGTAAAGGGCTGTCTTTCTGTTCTGCACACGCTTTAAAGGGCTGTCTGTCTGTTCTGCACACGCTGGAGAGGGCTGTAGAGTCTGTCTGTAAAGGGCTGTCTAATGTCTTCAGAACAGCCTGCAGACAGCACCCATTACCGGTGGAATCGGGGAGAATCCTGGCCCAGTCTCCTGCCAACTTCAACATGTGTTTCTCCTTTCAGCCCGACCGTTCTGCCCCCCCCCCCCCCCCGTTCTGCAGATACCCGTTCTGCACACCCCTGAGGAGGTGCGGTGTGTGTGTGTGTGGAGGAGGTGCAGTGTGTGTGTGTGTGTGTGTGTGTGTGTGTGTGGAGGTGTGGTGTGTGTGGAGGAGGTGCAGTGTGTGTGTGTGTGTGTGTGTGTGTGTGTGGAGGTGTGGTGTGTGTGGAGGAGGTGTGGTGTGTGTGTGGACATGCAGTGTGTGTGTGTGTGTGTGTGTGGAGGAGGTGTGGTGTGTGTGTGGAGGTGCAGTGTGTGTGTGCAGTGGAGCTTGGTGGATGCACCAAGGAGAAAGAGAGAGAGAGAGAGAGAGAGAGAGGGAGAGAGAGAGAGAGAGAGAGAGAGGGAGAGAGAGAGAGAGAGGGAGGGAGAGAGAGTAAACAGGAGAGAAAGAGAGAGAGAGTAAACAGGGGAGAGAGAGATAGAGAGAGAGGGAGCGAGAGAAAGAGTAAACAGGGGAGAGAGAGGGAGAGAGAGTAAACAGGGGAGTGAGAGAGGGAGAGAGATAGAGAGAGTGAAAGAGGGAGAGAGTAAAAAGGGGAGAGAGAGTGAGAGAGAGTGAGAGACAGTGAGAGGGACAGAGAAAGAGGGAGAGAGAGGGAGAGACGCAGATGAACTGAGTGAACTCTCCACATCAGCGTTGAGATGATTTTGGGGAATTAGGGATCACTGCTCGTGCTGCTCTGGGGTTCCTGTGCAGCACAAACACCAGACAGCCAATCACAGGGCCCAACACAATCCCACAGGCCAATCACAGGGCCCAACACAACCCCACAGGCCAATCACAGGGCCCAACACAACCCCACAGGCCACCCACAGGCCCAACAGAAGCTCACAGGCCCAACAGAACCAGGCAGGGCCTCACAGGCCAGAGAGGACCTCGCCCGGCCACGCCCTGCAGAGATGAGCCCTGCTGCAGTGAACCAGCCCCCTGCTCCCCTCCTGAAACCCACACTCCCAACAGACCAACCGGGTCAATTACACAGATTAGACACGATTTCTGCATGATGCAAACTTGTATTAATACCAACACGGCTGTGCATGAGGCAATGGGGATACGCAGCTATAATTATATCACTCTGTTGATAGCAACTGTTCAGTGCTGCTTTTATTCTGTACAGGCTTTGGGAAAGACACTAACAAATACCGGGCCAGTTTCACAGACACAGATGAAGCTCCATCTGAGATGAAGATTCTCCAGAGAGATGGTCTGTGAAACTGGCCCACTGGGTATTATCATCATCATCATCATGATTATGATGAAGTGTGCGGCCCCATGGAGACACAGTTGGCAGAGACAGTTGGACAGCACTGAAAGAGCTCCATTCCTCTCCTATGAAGCCTCTTCGCTGGTCGTAAAGATGACATCAATTGCGCCACACTAAATCTATATCCCACTTCACATGTGAAACTCCGGTCCCGCCATTCTGCTGATGCCATAAGCATTCCCTCTCATCCAGGACTGCTGGGCGGAATTCCCGAACCCAGGACAAAATGATACTACAATATTATTCCTGGGGCTGGGACCATAACACTTACCACACGATCACTGATCAATAGGTCACATATGACTCATCGCCTTCACACCTAAGATACACATCACACACCCTCTCTCCCTCTCTCCCTCTCTATCACTCTCTCTCCCTCCCTCTGTCTCTCTCTCCATCTCTCCCTCTCTATCACTCTCACTCTCTATCTCTCTCTCTCTCTCTCCCTCTCCCATATATTCATCAGGATCATTAATGTTCATCATCATATATTCATCAGGATCATTAATATTCATCATCATATATTCATCAGGATCATTAATGTTCATTATCATATATTCATCAGGATCATTAATGTTAATCATCATATATTCATCAGGATCATATATTCATATATTCATCAGGATCATTAATGTTAATCATCATGTATTCATCAGGATCATTAATATTCATCATATATTAATCAGGATCATTAAAATGAAGCATTATGTATTAATCTGGATAATTAATAATAATCATTATGTGTTAATCAAGCTCTGGCAGAGGGCACTTCCTGGAAGGGGGGGATGTTGATCTTAGCGGTGGAAATCTAAATACTCTCTAAAACATAAACAGAGGGATAACTGCAAGTCGTTAATCCCATTAACTTGCCTGAAAGTGTATGTTTGTGCAGCAAATTGAACAGAATCACTCACTTAAGTGGCTGTAAAATAAAGGTGTTTTTCTAACTAATTGATCGGGGATGTAGTCGGACACAGAGCGATCTCCACTCCACCATTAGAGGCCCTCTAGTCCCAGATCCCACAGAAACACACCAGAATAACAACATGCCCACAAATAAACACCACCATTCCCACTTTCCAGCTATCCCTCAAACCCACAGGATTTTAATAACAGTACTGCACATCTACAGCTCAAATATACACCCATATAGATATTACTGAATTATATTTGACATATTTATGACTCCTTTCTGCATATAATGAAAGGGTGGTGTTTCTGTGGTCACTGGTTGGCCGGGAAGAGTGAAATTCAGACAGGTGCAGTTACTCCAGCACCCGTTGCCTGATTTTAGGAGCTAACGAGCATGTCTGACAGGCGTGTAGCGGGCATGTTAACAAGCGTGTGTTTGGGCAGGCAGACCCCACACCTGCCCCCGCTACCTCCACACACCCTGTACCTCCGACAGCAGCGCACGCAAACCGGGCACTACACAAACAAATGCCCGAGTGCACCCTGCAGACAACGCCACTCAGAGACCCAGAGACCCAGAGACACACAGACACACAGACAAACAGAGACACAGAGACACACAGACACACAGAGACCCAGAGACCCAGAGACCCAGAGACACACAGAGACACACAGAGACACAGAGACACACAGAGACACAGAGACCCAGAGACACAGAGACACACAGACACAGAGACACACAGAGACACACAGAGACCCAGAGACCCAGAGACACAGAGACCCAGAGACACAGAGACACACAGAGACACACAGAGACACACAGAGACCCAGAGACCCAGAGACACAGAGACACACAGAGACACAGAGACACACAGAGACACACAGAGACACACAGAGACACACAGACACACAGAGACCCAGAGACACAGAGACACAGAGACACACAGAGACACACAGAGACACACAGAGACCCAGAGCCCTGCTGTGTCTGCCCCGGTCAGACTGCACCGTAACACCACCAGGCAGACATAACTGTCTCAAATCAAAGAATATGTGGCACTCGTGCTGTCAGCAGTAATGGACTGACAACACACAGCCATCTGACGCAGAAAAATTAAACAAAACACACCAGAAACATGCCCC
>NC_083778.1:22712964-22717964 GCF_963514075.1 Conger conger | reverse complement strand
AGGGGCCACATGGTTTAGGGGTCAAGTTTTTTGGGTCACACGGTTTAGGGGTCAAGTTTTTTAGGTCATACGGTTTAGGGGACACACAGTTTAGGGGTCATATGGTTTAGGGGCCACACAGTTTAGGGGTTACCTAGTTACCTCTACACCACCCTCTACACCCTCTACACCCTCTCCACCACCCTCTACACCCTCTCCACCCTCTCTCTACCCTCTACACCACCCTCTCCACCCTCTCCACCACCCTCTCCACCCTCTCCACCACCCTCTCCAGCCTCTACACCCTCTACACCACCCTTCTCCACCCTCTACACCCTCTCCACCCTCTCTCCACCCTCTCCACCCTCTCCATCCTCTACACCCTCTACACCCTCTCAACCCTCTCCACCCTCTACACCACCCTCTACACCCTCTCCACCCTCTACACCCTCTACACCACCCTCTCCACCCTCTCTCCAGCACCCCATCACAAAAGCAAACCTCAAGATGAATAAATTGAATTTATTTTGTATTAAATATTATTGCAAGTGTGGGTACTGGGGAGTGTTGAGCCAAGTTCTCAGATAAAATAAGTGTTTTGTTAGAACAGAACAATACTGTGAGTGTGCATTGAGCTCATGTTACCGTGAAGCGCCCGGGCTAAGCCAAAACGCACTGTACCCCACTGTACCCCATCCCACAGCCAGCTCTACTGTACCCCACTGTACCCCATCCCACACCCAGCTCTACTGTACCCCACTGTACCCCATCCCACAGCCAGCTCTACTGTACCCCACTGTACCCCATCCCACACCCAGCTCTACTGTACCCCACTGTACCCCATCCCACAGCCAGCTCTACTGTACCCCACTGTACCCCATCCCACAGCCAGCTCTACTGTACCCCACTGTACCCCATCCCACAGCCAGCTCTACTGTACCCCACTGTACCCCACTGTACCCCATCCCACACCCAGCTCTACCCCACTGTACCCCATCCCACACCCAGCTCTACTGTACCCCACTGTACCCCATCCCACACCCAGCTCTACTGTACCCCACTGTACCCCATCCCACACCCAGCTCTACTGTACCCCACTGTACCCCACTGTACCCCACTGTACCCCATCCCACACCCAGCTCTACTGTACCCCACTGTACCCCACTGTACCCCATCCCACACCCAGCTCTACTGTACCCCACTGTACCCCACTGTACCCCACTGTACCCCATCCCACAGCCAGCTCTACCTGTCCATCTGCACCCCAGCACTGACTGTACCATAATCGCATCTCTACGATTACTGAGTGGGTTTAACGCTGATGCACCAAAGGAACCATGTCACACGTATTCAGTTTCTATATGAGCTGAGGCTGTGATGAAAAGACACACCGGCCGTTCACCTGGGATCACGTTACACACAGAGACACAGACTCAGAGTCTCAGTCCAACCACTTCACGGAACATCATTATTTTTACATTTCTTTCGTTATTTCTGGCAAATATTCCTTGGTATAGTTATTAAAATATTGGTTGAAAGTTGACTTGGGAATGGACAGGACATTTCTGTTGTGGTCATGGCATGGTCTAATTGAATCTCCATCCCCTACGATAACTGTGGGAGAGCAGCTGACTGCTCGAGTTACAGAGCTAAAACACACTGACACACTGATTCACTGCTTTTGAACTGAAAACAGCAAGTGACACAATCATTTCTCTGCCACCTACTCATGGCAGAAGCTCTTCATCATTCTGACCAATGAGGGCTCAGACAGTGTGGCTGGCCTCACCTCATTGGCTCCTGAGCAGACAGGATGTCTGCTGAACAACTTCTCCCCTGGCCTGTTTTATGGTTTGTCTTATTTCAGATGAGACGAGCGTCTGAGCATGTGCAGATGTGTCTGCAGTACTGAGCATGTGCAGATGTGTCTGCAGTACTGAGCATGTGCAGATGTGTCTGCAGTACTGAGCATGTGCAGATGTGTCTGCAGTACTGAGCATGTGCAGATGTGTCTGCAGTACTGAGCATGTGCAGATGTGCCTGCAGTACTGAGCATGTGCAGATGTGTCTGCAGTACTGAGCATGTGCAGATGTGCCTGCAGTACTGAGCATGTGCAGATGTGTCTGCAGTACTGAGCATGTGCAGATGAGTCTGCAGTACTGAGCATGTGCAGATGTGTCTGCAGTACTGAGCATGTGTAGATGTGTCTGCAGTACTGAGCATGTGCAGATGTGCCTGCAGTACTGAGCATGTGCAGATGTGTCTGCAGTACTGAGCATGTGCAGCCTGCAGTATGAGTCTGAATACCTGTGCACCAGGACGCCCCACCTGGGGCCCACACACCTGTCTGAGACCATCCACTGTGCGCGCACACACACACACACACACACACACACACACACACACACACACGCACTCTCTGCACTCACACTCACTCACTCACTCACTCACTCACTCACTCACTCACTCACTCACTCACTCACTCACTCACTCACTCACTCACTCACTCACTCACTCACTCACTCACTCACTCACTCACTCACTCACTCACTCACTCACTCACTCACTCACTCACTCTCACACACACTCACACACACTCACACACACACACACACACACACACACACACACACACACACACACACCGGTGGTCTGCCCTGCTCTTATGCACTGGCTCTTAGGTAAACACTGGAGGCATGGCTGCCTGCAAAAGGCCCCACTGTACTGAACCGCCAACAGCCACAACCCCCCCTCAATCAGTCCTCCTGACCCCCTACACCCCCCACAACCCCCCTCAATCAGTCCTCCTGACCCCCTACACCCCCCACCCCCCACAACCCCCCCTCAATCAACCCTCCTGACTAACTACCCCCTACACCCCACCCCCCCTCCTGACGGGGCAGTGCAGAACCTCCAGCCCCCCCCCACCCCCAGTACAGCCCTCAGCCCCCACACCACACAGGGGGTCCCTAACCTGATCCTCCACATGTTCCTTTCCTTTCCTGAAACACAAAACAGAGCAGTGTTACACACAGCCTGACTGCATCAGGGGGAGGGAGGGAGAGAGAGAGAGGGAGAGGGAGGGAGAGAGGTAGAGAGAGATCTTACCCCCACATAAGTGACAGCAGCATCCCACACATTACACATGAAAGGCAGAGCTGAAAACATGCTTTAATAATAATAATAATAGTCCATCCATCCATCATCACCCGCTTATCCGGAGTCGGGTTGCGGTGGCAGTAGGCAAAGCCGGGTATTCCAGGTGTCCCTCTCCCCAGCAACGCATTCCAGCTCCTCCTGGGGGATCCCGAGGCGTTCCCAGGCCAGGAGAGATATATAATCTCTCCAGCGGGCTCTGGGTCTCCCTTGGGGTCTCCGCCCAGTTGGACGAGCCCGGAAAACCTCCAAAGGGAGGCGCCCGGGAGGCATCCTGATCAGATGCCCGAACCACCTCAATTGGCTCCTTTCGACACGAAGGAGCAGTGGCTCTACTCCGAGCTCCCTCCGGATGTCCAAGCTCCTCACCCAATCTCTAAGGCTGAGCCCGGCCACCCTACGGAGGAAGCTCATTTTGGCCGCTTGTATACGCGATCTCGTTCTTTCAGTCACTACCCAAAGCTTGTGACCATAGGTGAGGGTTGGGACGTAGATCGACTGGTAAATCGAGAGCTTCGCCTTCCGGCTCAGCTCCCTCTTCACCACGACGGTCCGGTGCAACGCCCGCATTACTGCACCGATCCGCCTGTCGATCTCACGCTCCCTTCTACCCTCACTCGCGAACAAGACCCCGAGATACTGGAACTCCTTCACTTGGGGCAAAGACTCGTTCCCAACCCGGAGGGAGCAATCCACCGTTCTCCAGCAGAGAACCATGGCCTCGGACTTGGAGGTGCTATAATATAATAGTAACAGTAATAATAATAGTAGGAGTAATAGTAATAATATTACATTAATAAGCGCTGTACACAGGGTGTGGTGGAGACAGAGGAACAGCCAATCAAATCACATCAACACAACCCAGACCACTCCCCCCACCATCCCACAGAAAAAGCCCCTGAACTCACACGACCACAGAAACAATGAAACCCAAACGCTTTTGTTCAGTTGTGAAACTTTATTGCCAAACCCCCTTCAGTGCACACTCTGTGAACAGCAGTGTTTCAGCCCTTCGCTGTTCACCTCCCGGGATCAGCCCTTCGCTGTTCACCTCCCGGGGAGATGAGGCTCTTCAGCTTTCCACTCCGCAGTGACGGAGGTAAACAGGTAAACAGGTAAACAGGTAAACGCGTGGGTAGAGCCTGTGAGCTGAGCAGCCCTGCCTCAAATGCGCGACGGTTGGATTGAAATACTCGTCTGTGCTCGACTGATCTAGGCTGCTGCATCTGAGACAAGAGGACTAGCAAGGTTCCCTGTTTCCTCAAGACCAGAGACGCTGGGTGGAGATTTGTGTCTGAAACAATGGCGTGTTCATCCCAGTTCAGCTCCTCAGACAGCGGCTCACAGGAGAGACGTGGTCGCAGCCCCTCCCACCCTCACGCTCCCCACAGCCAGAGTCAGAGTCAGAGTCAGAGTCAGAGTCAGAGTCAGAGTCAGAGTCACTGTCCGAGTCAGAGTCAGAGTCAGAGTCAGAGTCAGAGACAGAGTCAGAGTCAGAGTCAGAGTCAGAGTCAGAGACAGAGACAGAGTCAGAGTCAGTCAGAGACAGAGTCAGAGACAGAGACAGAGTCAGAGACAGAGACAGAGACAGAGTCAGAGACAGAGACAGAGACAGAGACAGAGCCAGAGACAGAGTCAGAGACAGAGACAGAGACAGAGTCAGAGTCAGAGTCAGAGACAGAGACAGAGACAGAGACAGAGTCAGAGACAGAGTCAGAGACAGAGACAGAGTCAGAGCCAGAGCCAGAGACAGAGACAGAGTCAGAGACAGAGACAGAGTCAGAGTCAGAGTCAGAGTCAGAGACAGAGACAGAGTCAGAGTCAGAGTCAGAGACAGAGTCAGAGACAGAGACAGAGACAGAGA